>NW_003306438.1:0-3146 GCF_000142945.1 Phytophthora infestans T30-4
CCAGCGCACTCGTGAAGGTATTGCAGAGTCCCTTTGACGTTGGCACCAGCTTTGTGGAGGACCTCGACATCATTTGTCAGGCACGGATCGTTCACAGCTCGATTTTCAGCATAGCTCTCCCAGCGATCCTTGGTGAGATGATGGTGGTGTACACCGAACGCAGACATTCATACCCCCCAGTCTTCATCTGAAGTCGCCGTAACACACGCGTTCAACTTTGCACTACACTTGATGTTTCGAATCGTTCGATGCTTGCGCTTTCCCCTGCCACATGACTTGTATTCCCGGCCGTGGATATACTTAAAAGTGATGGTGAAGTGTTCCCAGCTGATAGGAATCAAATTTACCGCCTTCCTAGCACGCTTACAGGCGGTTTTTAAGGGCTTTAGCATTCTTCGTCATCAGGTCGTTTTGGGTTTTCACTGACGTACACGATCGGCTCGAAAACTGCTGGTATGGCCCCTGCCGGAACATTTCGAATGTGGCGTGAAAAACCCTCCAGGAATCGTAGGTCTTCTTCAAAGACCCGAAGCGTACAGGACCACATACTTTTCTTGTCTCAAAACGGTTTGGTGTATTTTTGGTGCAGCACCAAATTTAGAGTGTCCAGTCTCCTCGTCTTCATCAGAACCTTCGTCTTCCTCCTCCTCGCTTCTTCCGTCCACATCATTCTCACCACTACTTCTATCTTCTGCTTCGTACGCATCATCCACTTCCTTCTCAAGTGGAACATCGCGAAAGTCAGAGTCATCTGTCCCATCAGTCGAGGGCAGAGGATCTGTGTCTTCGAGAGCATCTGCATCTTCTTCCGCAGCAATGACCTCAGCCAACGCACCGTCATTATCAGTCGACTCCACCGCGAACGTCTTGCTGGATACATGAGTCGCAGAGCACGAGTTTCCCATCGCTGATCGCTCGACAAATCTTTGCGATTCCTCCTCCTCCTCGCGGTGGTTTTTCGAGCAACTCGCTGCTGACGGTGTATGACGAGATGCTCCGATTGCTTCTCCTGGAGAGAGCGCGCAATTTGCTCTGCGCTATGAACCGCTTGCGATAACGGATTTTGCGCAACAAGGAGAGGAAGTTTTACCCCGGAATAGCCTGATTTCATAAGTGACGATCCTTCTGACGTACCTGAACGCACGCAAGCTCTGTTGTGTCCCGTTGCGCACGCGTGACTTTACCGTGGCTGGGATACTAAGGGAGGTTGTCACTGTCCGCCTGTCATACGTACAAGTTTCCTACTATCACACAACCTTTTCTTTGTAGCATACAAACGTACCATACCAAGAAATCAACTTTAGGGCTCGAGTCGCACCAGGAATCGTTTTTTTTGCCGCCGAGGGGAAAAATTGTCGAGTGCCAGTCGCTTCGAAAGCGCGGGCGCCAAAATTTAAAAGTTGGTACGTTCTCGCCCGTAAATTATTTTACTATTTATTCAACTAAAGTTCAATCCGAAACTCGATAACTGGCTCTACATGGCCCATCAAAATTTGACATGATATGACAACAAGTGCACTAAACGTAGAAGCTAATTTTGGTAGCAGCAGCGGGCTCCCTACTTCGGCCAGTCACTCCTCGGGATACAATCCACCTTCGTGATGGTGCATCACTTCTTCACCCTGTTGGAGTTCCTGGACCAAAACAAGAAGAGCTCACGGACTTGCTTCCGTCTCCGGCGTGCAACCGCCGACTCGAGACGCAGATCTCACGGGCTTTGCGTCAGTATCCAAGGCGTTACAAAGCAAGAAAGTGAGCTTACTGGACGCCCGTGTCTGATTAGACAAACGTATTGAAGTCCAGCCCGCGCTCGCTACTTATATCAGTACGGGTTGATTTGTTTCTGTCGCTATATAATATTCGCTAACTCAACGTGATACACACAGGTCCTCGGGCAAACATCGTTCACAGCCCAGACTTTGCGTCGGGCTGGTTTTCCTTAGAGGAAGTGGAGCCCGACTCACCACAACAGAGAAGCGAGCTCTTCGTCCTTTTCTCTTGGCGGGACCAGAGATCAAGACGAAGAACCGATACGAAGAGTCTCGTGCACCGGCTCGGGAAGCGCCGCCGAGGGAAAGCCAGTACAGCCTCACTCGCAGCATTCTGGCCACCTCGAACATGGTGGAACGGTTCTTCAGTGATAAATAAATAATGGCCTTCAGTTCTACATGTATTGATCAGCAAGTTGAGAGTTAGAGCTACAGTAGAATCATCTAAAAAACGGGAAGTTTATCACAGGAGATTGTTTTTCAGCGTAATGGTCTGCAATCCATAAAACGCTTGCCTCAGTGATGTGCGAGCAACACTGACAGATGTGACATTAACTATTAAGTCGTTTTCTTAGAAGGCGTCACATTATTTATAAGCACCTTAGGCTTTCCATTCATATAAATATCATAAATGGCGGCCCCGTTACAGATGCCATATTAAAACTGGTTGAAGATGCAATTGCGGCCGAATTTTCCCGAAAATTAAGAAAGAACTCATCCGTATTGCGCTGCGCATGGGCTTGTGGAGAAATCGCTTAGGCGCTGATTCTCCAGCAGAAGTGCCCTATGCGAATCCGCTTGAAACCTGGTGCAGCACCTTACCAATGTAAGGCAAGAAAGTATCCACCTGAATTTCGTCGCTTTACGAAGGACTTCAACGACAAACTGGAGGGGTTAGGGTGGGTATACGAAAAACGAAAGAAGTTGTGGGCATGCCCAGCACTACAAATTCGTAAAAGTGGTAGGGAATTCCGACAAATGGCAGAATACAAGCTAATGAACAAACTAGTCGAAGATCTAGTTGGAATTATGTCTGCCAAACAGACTTAGAAACAGAGAAAGGCGCAACGTTATCGGATTGTTTGATTTTAATAAAGGGTATAGGCAACTTTCTCGCGCTGAGGACTGTCAATAAAATGCTGTCCTACATGAAACACCAGAAAGTGTACACGCCGAAGCGTGTACCACAAGGTTGTACCGAAGCCGCTTTATTCTTTCAAGCCACAATTGAGAAGTGTCTGGATGAATATCTGCGCCGTAATACTTTTAGTCTGGAATGATGCTTTTGATGTGATTTGCAATCGATGGTTCATTACGATACCTCGGCCGAGCCTGCGAAAGATTGGTTTGAACATCTTTGATGGTTTTCGGCTTCAA
>NW_003306439.1:0-3146 GCF_000142945.1 Phytophthora infestans T30-4
CAAGGGCGTTCCCCCGATTATGTTTCGAGAACGCACTGCAAGGACGCCAGTGGGACAGGCAGAAGGAATAACGGCTGGATGAGTCCTGGCCGCAAGCACACGGGCCAACGTTTACGACAGGCGAACGAGTGCTCCTGTCGACTGAAGGGTATCAAGAAACTCTGCGGTTCCCAACCTTGGGCGCGAACAACCTCGCGCCGCGCTTTTATTGGGCCGTTTACCGTTATCAAAGGCCGTTGGTGACGCCTTACACTCTGGACATTCCTTCGACACTACGGCTACATCCGACGTTCTACGTCGGACGTTTAAAGAAGTACCATCCGTCCGAGATCCCGGACGCTGATTCGTCCTCGAGTGACGCGGCAACTTTCCAGTGAGATGAATCTCCTCCTTTGATCGATTCTTGGGGCGCTCAGCGTTGGATCGCTGAGCGAATCGTCGACCATGACCTTCGCCAGTGTCATAATACCCGCGACGGTCACACTGAAGCGTTTTCACAGGGCCGCGCCCTGCGGGACAAGGAACAACACTATCGCGTGCGTTGGCTGGGACTCTCCCCAGGCGAAGATACTTCGGAGCCGCGCAGTCGCTTGCTGGAAGACGTTCCCGACATCGTGAACGAGTACGAGAAGACACTCACGTTCCGAAGCGTGAGTGAGCCGGGTGTTGATACCCGCGGTGGAGAAGGCGACCAGCCTCCGCGGGTACACGGAGGCGCTCGCCGGGATCGAGCCGGTGACCAGCTACACGAGAGCTCGGCACTGTACCGCTGAGCAACTCGGTGAGTAAGCCGAGTGAACAAGTGAGTGAGTGAGTGAGCGAGCGAGTGAGTGAGTGAGTGAGTGAGAGTGAGCGAGTGAGTGCGAGCGTGAGTGAGTGACGCGATGTTCCACGACGACGAGTGAAACCCCAGCTCGCAGGTCACCTATATTCCGACGTCGCAGTCGCCTGGGTCTACAGGATACTTCTCCGTACGCTGTGCAGTCGCACATCGTCGCTCAGTCAACTAAGTAAAGTGGTTGCTGTCCCCGTATTCGCGGTCTCAAGTACCTCGTGCGCTGTCTTCGTGATCCTCGTGTCTGCTAAGACATCGTGGACGTCCCACGATGAGTGTACCCACAAGCACAAGGAAGTCTCCAGTCGGCGCTCAATCTTTGCGTCTGTATTTATCATCGTGCCAGAGTTTCCTTGCAAAAACACTTGCACGTGCACTTGTCGCGGAGTTTGATCTCCGTGGGAATCGAGCTCACGCGTACTATGCTCCGTTACCTGCTCGGACACGACGTCGCAGAGATTTCGATGCGCCTCAGAGCAATTCCAAAAGTCCAAGCTCCACTCCACCAGAACCTCGCCTGGCTCCTCGAAGCCCACGTGTGTCGACACCAGCGCCAGCGCCGGTGGCCTCCAAGCTGTTGTCTGAGATGGCTTCTCGCTCTGCACGCTCGCTGCTGAGCGTGGTGTCTCTTCTTGATACGTCAGTGGCTTGATGTCGCGAGTGTCGCCGCTATTTCCGCCGTTCCAGCAGTCTTCTCCCAATGTTCTCCATCAGTGCTTATGTTGCGTAAGTGCAACTTTAAGAGGGGGTAATGTAATGGGCCCCTCCATTACATAAGTAGGTAGATTTCTTTACATAAGTAGGTGCATCAGCACACGACTAGCGTGTGCTGAAATGCTGCCATGCCATTGGCTGATATATGGGGAGCCAGAACCATTATTAGCCAATTGGGCTATGACGTGTATTTGAGTGGCCAGGGCTGTGGCCTTGGTCCTAAAATAAAGTCAGAGTTGATTTTTCCTTAAACCTAAGACTCAGTCGTCCTATTGCGAGCTTCCTCAACACTATAGTGTAAGCAAGTAACGGAGTAAATACCTGGCCCGTTACATTGTCTCGCGTACGCTCCGTTTCATTGTTTACAAAATGCAAGTCGCGCAAGATGTCTTGGCGTCGATTACGGCTGAAGAACCTTCCAAAATTATTTGCAGGAATGGCCCCGTCCTTCACCATCGACCATTAGCGGCAAAACGTCGCTTTTGCGGGCAGAGCATTCGCGCAATCAGAAGACCTACCACGTGTAAAATCTCGTGCGTCTCGTATCCCGGCTTTTCCTTTAAACGCCGACTAATCTGCTTAACCATCAGGTTTTACCGATCATGTTGCTTTGTGTTTATTCTTTCTGCACGTCTGGTGGCATGCTGAAGGTCATACCGATTCGTCTCTGCAGCTATCTTGACCCATAGCGACTTGGCCATAAGTAAAAGAAGGTAAGTACCGGAATTTACGGCTTTTCTGCAACCGATATTAAAAGTATCTTCTTCTCCAATCTGGTAGACGCTCCGTCCAACGAGGAATACGCGAAGAATTATTCTATTTTGGAGAAGTTTTCCTGCGCGCATGGGAACACCTCCTTCTGGGAATACTTCTGTGAGAATTGGGACAAGTCGAAGGACATGTGGACTAGATATCGCCGCCAAAGACTGCCGCATTTTCGCAATAATACGAATAATCGCATCGAGTCCAATTTGGAAAGATCAAACTCGATCTTGATTCATCGTCCCACGATGAAAGAGTGCTTGGAGTCTCTCATGCGTCATCAGCGTCGCGTAGAAAATGAAAGTTTAGTGAGAGAGTCGTTCAAAGAAAGGTGGACGCATTATGGCTCAATTTTGATCGCATTCACTGGACGTCGATTGTGATCAGCACTGCGACCAAGCGCATTTTCATTTACGACCCTTTGGGAGATCCAGACTACATTGCGTACCTGAACAAAATCAAAACGCGCCTTTGCAAAGAGAGCAAGTTTGCCTCGTACAAATCCGTTGTTGTGGCATCTCCTACCCAGAACGACGGGAATAGCTGTGGTATTTACGAACTCAACTTTGTGTGGAGGCTTCTTGACGACAAGATCAGCAATGTGCAGAAGGACCCTCAGCTGAATAGCTTTAGAGTTCGGATGTTGTCCGCACTACTAAGTCAATAAATGCACTCATTTCATGTCAGATATTGAAGTAGGATTAGAGTCCGAGCTTATCCGTGTTGCCGTCGGTAAAACCTCAAGTACAAAAACCTGTTTTATAACCTTTGTCAAACCTGCTAGAGATCCCTTGACATATTTGGGATATCGTACTGATATCGCTCTAAGTACAAC
>NW_003306440.1:0-3146 GCF_000142945.1 Phytophthora infestans T30-4
CATTTCGATCCAGCACGTCAACCTACGGTTTATAGTTTATGCCAGCGACTGGGCAGTTTCAGCAGCTCTGGTACAAGAACATGAGGGGATCTGTCATCCAGTCACCTTCGTCAGCCGGACACTGAAGCCGAATGAACTGAACTACGGAGCGGTGGAGAAAGAGATACTTGCGCTCCTGTGCGTATTGGATCTGAATTACAACCTGCTGGTGGGAAGATCCAATCCGGATCCTGACCCGACACTCTACGCTAGCCTGGCTGTTCAAGTCGGCCGGGTTACAAGGACGTTTGGGACAGTGGGCAGCTTTACTCTCCCCTTGGACGCTGGAGATTGTGAAATGTTTGAAAGGGGAAGACGAGATCCTGGGAGTCTTGGCCGCGAGCATCACACCTCGAGCTAAGATGGATGAGGCGCTGACTAGGGTCGCTCCTAAGAAAGAGCCCAAACGCCGTATCCAGATCCCGATCCCGACGGTACAGGCAGACGAGGATCTGTACGTCCTGAGTTTCGATGGATCCGCTCGCGTACGACGCGGAGGCGGGGCGTACAGTGCGATACTGTGGAGACTACCTGGATGGGAAGTAGTACGGGCCAGATCCACTTATGCGGAAGTCCTCACCGTCAACGAAGCGGAGTATAACGGGCTACTGCTGGATTTTGATCTACTAAAGGGACAAAATCCGAAAAGGCTGGTGATTTGTGGGGATTCAAATTTGGTGATCAGACAGGTGCGAGGTGAGATTGACTGCAAGGCCCCGGCCCTAACACTGTTACGGCAGAAAGTGATGATCCACCTGCGTGGTTGGATGAATCACGAGTTGGTGCATGTCAAGCGAGATTGGAATGCCAGTGCAGATAGCTTGGCCAGCGCCGCTTTACGGAATCAATGTGGTGTTGAAGTGGAGAGAGAGGCCGAGCATCAGGATCTCGTTACGTTGAACCGACTAGACGAAGTGATGGTAGTGGGATCCGGGAAAAGGACAGTCCAGGTGATGGCCGTCACTAGGTCCAGAGGAAGGATTGGATCCAACCCTCAAATTCTCGAGGAAACATTTGTGAAGAGAGTCCGCATCGAGCGGATCCTCAAAGCACAGAACGAGGAAGCGTGGATCCTAGGACTAAAGAAGTATCTGATGGGGGATGTACGAGACCTGAGTCGGGAAGATGCCAAATCCTACAGCATTATCGCTACGGATTACGCGGCGGATCTGAATGACTTGCTCTTCTATTGCCCCCCTACGAAGAGAGTCAACGAGGATCGGGATGGACTGATGAGACTGGTGATGCCGGAAACCTTACAACAGGATGTCCTACACCACTATCACGCTAGCTTGGAAGGCGGACATCAGGGTATTGGGTCGGACCTACCAACGGATCCGGGAATGTTTTCACTGGAGTGGACTATTCAAGAGCGTACAACGGTATGTCGGGGAATGTGTGGATTGTGAGACAGGCAAGGGCAGGCCAACAATCGAAGGGGGTCACCTGGGAATGTTCAAGCGACTTACCCTTTCCAAATCATAGCCATGGATCATATCCCCTCGTTGCCCAAGTCGTTCAAAGGAAACACAGAATTGTTGATTTGGGTGGACCTGTTTACCGGATACGTGGTAGCCAAAGCTAGTGCGTCTAGAACTGCGCAGACCATTGCTGAATCGTACGAGGAGTGCGTTTTCCGAAGATTTGGAGCTAGCGAGATGATTAGACATGATCGGGAGCCAGGCTTTATGTCTGATTTCTTTCGAGCATTCAACCGGATCCTGAGGCAGCGACAGCGAGCAACCATGGCATATCGTCCCCAAGCTAACGGGTCGGCCGAGCGCATAGCGAGATCCTGATGCTCGGTCTCTCTCTCCACTTCAACACCACATTGATTCCGTAAAGCGGCGCTGGCCAAGCTATCTGCACTGGCATTCCAATCTCGCTTGACATGCACCAACTCGTGATTCATCCAACCACGCAGGTGGATCATCACTTTCTGCCGTAACAGTGTTAGGGCCGGGGCCTTGCAGTCAATCTCACCTCGCACCTGTCTGATCACCAAATTTGAATCCCCACAAATCACCAGCCTATTCGGATCTTGTCCCTTTAGAAGATCCAAACCCAGCAGTAGCCCGTTATACTCCGCTTCGTTGACGGTGAGGCCTTCCGCATAAGTGGATCTAGCCCGTACAACTTCCCATCCAGGTAGTCTCCACAGTATTGCACTGTACGCCCCGCCTCCGCGTCGTACGCGAGCGGATCCATCGAAACTCAGGACGTACAGATCCTCGTCTGCCTGTACCGTCGGGATCGGGATCGGGATCCGGCGTTTGGGCTCTTTCTTAGGAGCGACCCTAGTCAGCGCCTCATCCATCTTAGCTCGAGGAGTGATGCTCGCGGCCAAGACGCCCAGGATCTCGTCTTCCCTTTTCGAACATTTCACAATCTCCAGCGTCCAAGGCGAGAGTAAAGCTGCCCACTGTCCCAAACGTCCTTGTAACCCGGCCGACTTGAACAGCCAGGCTAGCGTAGAGTGTCGGGTCAGGATCCGGATGGGTCTTCCCACTAGCAGGTTGTAATTCAGATCCAACACGCGCAGGAGCGCGATTATCTCTTTCGCCACCGCTCCGTAGTTCAGTTCATTCGGCTTCAGTGTCCGGCTGACGAAGGTGACTGGATAGCAGATCCCACCATGTTCTTGAACCAGAGCTGCTGAGACTGCCCAGTCGCTGGCATAAACTATTACCGTAGGTTGACGTTCCGGATCGAAGTGACGGAGGATAGGCGTGGTCGCGATTCTGTTCCTCAGTTCCACGAATGCGTGTTGAGCTCGGATCCACCGAGATTCTGCCTGTTCCATGTTCTGATCCGTCGTCTCTATCCAGCCTGGATCCTCTCTCTGTTGGTCCCGGGGTGGATCCAGCTCCTGTTTCAGGTCCTCTTCTGGCGTCCTACCACTTGGATCCCTTCGTGGATCCGGCATCTCCTGGGCCAGAGCTTGTTGGATTTTCATCTGGACAGCTGGAGTGGTCATCGCGGCAAAATCTACCTCTCTCAATTCGTACAATACCGCGGCAAACAGGGCGTAATCCTCGATGAACCGACTGTAGTAGTTCAAACTGCCCAAGAAGATTGCATCGCCCGTAACGACTGTGGGTAGGAGT
>NW_003306441.1:0-3147 GCF_000142945.1 Phytophthora infestans T30-4
TCCGCCACAGCTCGCATTTTTCTTCATGGCTGTCTCAAGCGACTTGATCTCCCCCTTGTGATCTTCTCGACGGCTTCAGTGAAGTTGGCCCCTTTAAGAAATGCTCGGAATCGCTGCCAACTCAAAATAATACTATCATCATGAGCCAGAGCTTGCGACAGCACCAACTGAGTGTGGTCACCATTTTTTTGCGACAAAATGAGGCTCATGGACACACGCATTTTTCATGCAAACTGCATTAGTAAAGAGGGAAATTCCGTGACACCATGCTTTGAGTGGAACCAGTAGGAAGGAGTATCTTTGCGGGTCGGGACGGCCTGGCCTTTCATGGGTGCGGATTGTATCGGAAGGATGGCTTCGCATCGTCACTCATGAACAAACGTGGGAGCACCCGGGCAGCCCAACCAGACCCTTCTTGCCCCAGTATCTCCAAGCGCACCAAACGCACCAAATGTGGGCACTACTGAGGACGGTAATGCCAAAGGCAGAGAACTTGCTGGCCACCTCAATCCCACAGTCGTCATTTTGACGGATACATTCCATGCCGCATTCACCAGGATACTCGATGGGGCATTCAGTCCAGCACGTATTTGTGGCCTCGTTCCGGTCGTAGTTGCTTGGACAAACATCCATGATGTGAGCCTCTCGATAGCACGCCGTATCTTGCGACATTGACCACGTTCCCACCCAATTGCGGTACGTTGATATGACAGCACTCTTCGCAGTTGCAGGGGTGGCAATGTCCACTTCAGTCTTGGATGCATACGATCTTGAAACCAAGGATCTGGTAGGTTGTGTCGGTACTGGTACTGCTCCTTGCGCTCTCGATGGTGAAGTACCGGCGGTTGTTGCGGTGGGACTGGATATCACAATGAATAAGGTGAAAAGTATCTTTAGGAGAGCCATTGCACTGTCATATGGAGTCTCGAATGGTGGCTTGTGGAGCTGGTGTGACGTTCGGCGCAAAACCAATTATGTTTGGCTTCAGAGGGTTTCCAAGACCTGTTTAACACGCGAAGAAAAAGGTATCGTTGCCGGGTCACCATTGAGCATACCCAAGACGACTTCTGAAACAATTCGCATCATGAGGTTGTGGCACAAAGGCGGTTCGGTTGGGAAACTTGCTGCGATCTACAATACATGTAATTTTCTTTTTGCTGAAATACCACGCAGTGGTTCCTGAAATCACATTTCTATTTTATCCGTCCATGTTATGTTGCATTAACGCGGCGATTTGCTCGATTGTTGTCCCTACGGAGAAAAGTAGTGTACTCCTCATGCGGTTGCTATAATAGTTCGAGACAAATCAATGTGTACATGAGATTTGTCAAAACCTCTAGGGTCAATTAAGAGCATCAACGAGAAGAACAGAGGATACAACTTGGTTAAATGTAATACTTTTCTCTACCTGATACAGGAAGAATATTTATTTTCCAGACCAAACGACTTTTAATCTGGAAATCGATTGGTTTGTACCAAAATATTTATGATTGGTTTATTTTTTTCGCATTTGGTACACGTAAAAATTGGTGATTTCAGGAACCACCCACTATTTATTAAAAATAAGCGTCGGCAGCAAAAAAAAACGTTCTGAAATCATCAAGTAACTGAAGATAGCAATTCGTATGCGTTCGAAAAGACGTCTTGTGGCCAGCATTTTGAGTGCCACGGATTAATAAATGTGCCGTGGAACTCGGCGTTGTTCTCGGTGTGTGCACGACGTGGTGTTCAGGATCAAAGAAAGGACAGCGACTCTTATATGCAAACTGGACCTCAGCTCGCATGTTCAGTACAGTACTGTACAATGTAGTTAATTAAGATGACAGCGTAAATCGTTATGTAAGGTTTAGCTAAACGCTTCGTTTGCACCCTTTTGCAAAATCTCATGCATAAGTAACCATTTGCTGCTACTGAGAAATAAACGCATCTCCTGTCCAAGTAACATCGCTTACCGGTGAAGCTGCAAGCTGGCTACTATCAAAATCTCCGCGAAGGCTGGGATAGCACAACAAATTTAAGGCGAGAGCCTTGTCATCCTTGACAAACATGTCTTTGAAATATGTCAACAGAACTCTAATCGCCATTTAATGGTCTGGTATACGCAGTGACACAGCATCTGCTTCACGTATAAGTACGTATTTAAATCTCTGTAGCTGTAACTTCCTGCATCACCACTTCTTCGCCTTACTCCTCCAAATGTGGCCACTTCTTCCTGATTAGTCTACAGTATAGACAGATCAGCATGTGCAGTCCGAGTCTATCTAGGGATAGAATTTATGCTGGACTCTTTAAAAAAACTTATCTACTAATTTAATGGGTGCTTCCTGAAATCACAAATTCTACGTGTATCAAATGCGAGAGAAAAGATACATCAAGCACAAATTGAGCCACTCGAGGTGGCATACAATTACTCGTGTGGAGAAGTTTATCGCTAGACTCCGCAACGAAGGGCTCTAGACTCCACAACGAAGGTTACGGCCAAATTTGACCCCGCACGAAGCGCATAGGGCACCTAAAGCGAGCGCAGCGAGCATGCCTGTGGTTTGTAGACCGTGTGCGAAGCACGTGAGTGCAAAATCAGGACCAATAATTGCCATCATTACCAAGCGAGGCCCACGTGTGGGTCGTAATTAACAGCGAGGTTTAGCCTCCCCGTTTCGTATATTAATGGTATAGTTATGTACGGTGCCGGTGGTAGTCTGGATCAGGTTTTCGCTGTGTCTTCTTAACGAATCCCTAAGGTAGTGACCGCTCTTGGTAGTCCGCGGTTGACAGTCCAACCTGCCCGTTGCATGTACAGCATGATGTATCTTATAAAGAATACGTGTTGATTGACAACACATCCAAAACACCTTGTTTTGCAGGATAGCACCTAAGATTTGTTTTGACTTGGCATTTGTAAGAGCAGCCCGCTCTCCTGCGAAAAGGCATTATATAATGTAAGAGGTCTTTACCAGCCGCGCTTAGCTTGGCTGGGGCTCGCTTCGCTCGCGATTAATAAATTCTCTCACCTGGGAGGTGCAATGCGCGGCTCGCTGGTGAGGGATCGCCTCCGCAAATACCGCGCGGCCCTGCTTCGCGGGCTCCCCGCGCATGTTTGCTGCGGCTACGCGACCTCGCACCCGCTCGCCTTAGTTGCCGCCATAG
>NW_003306442.1:0-3148 GCF_000142945.1 Phytophthora infestans T30-4
CCAGGGGAATGACGCGTTGCTTCCCTTCCGGTTCCAGTACGGGCTGGCGGAGGGTTGGTGGAAGCGGACTGAGGAACGATGGGCGTCGTTACCGAAGGACCAGCGGTGGATCCCGTCTTGGGCGCCGATCCCGATTTTGATACTGCCGTAGATCCCGTTTTGGCCGTCGATCCGGACTTGGACACCGCTGATCCTGTTTTGGATGGGGCAACGGATCCAGCCTTGGACGCCGTAGACCCAGTCTTGGGTCCGGATCCAGATTTTGACGCAGCAGCGGTGGATCCCGTCTTGGACGTCGATCCCGATTTGGACACCGTCGATCCCGTTTTGGACGTAGCAACGGGTCCAGTCTTAGACGCCGAGGTAGACTTGGATCTAGCGGTGGATCCAGACTTGGATCCGGCACCTGACTTCGAGGGAGAAACGGAAGTCTTGGGCGCGGGTGTAGATCCTGCCTTGGACACAGAAGTGGATCCCGCTTGCGGAACAGATTTAGAAACCGGATTCGTTTTGGGCTTGGCTTTCGGGGAAGCTCGGGCCTGCTTATGGGGACGGGAGGATCCGGTGCTAGGAGCGGGAGATGTACTACGCGGGCGTTTCGCAGTCGACGAATCCGCCCCGCTTACCGACGGAAGAGGAGCAGAAACGCTAGCAGCCTGAGAGGGCCCCGACAAGGGAGGGAGTGGATCCGAGACGGCAGCTGTCACCAGCGCCAGTCGTCGACGTGCCAAATCGCGCTCCGACAGGCCGCGATCGCGCTCCAGGATCAGCTGTTGCTGCTGAGTTTGGGCTGCGGAAAGTTGATCCTGGAGTTTCACGGTGGTCGCATCTGCTTTCTTCAATTTGTCACCTAGATTGACAATAACAAGTGAATATGGAGTTACTAGCAAGGGCTAAAAGAGGATCCACGTACTCATGCGGCGAAGCTTGGATTCCAGCTCCGTTAGCGCACGCTCGGCATCCGCCCACTCGGTAGTCGCCTTGTCCCGCTGGAGCTCGCTGTCTGCCAGTTTCGTTTGGATCTCGTCCCGCAATCGAGTCATACGCACGAATTCTTCAAGCGCGTAATCTCGTCCGGCAGACGCCCTCTCGAGCGACTCCTTGGTGTCTTGCAACTCCTCAGAGAGTTGAGCCAGGGCTACATCCGGCGACGAGGGAGGTGGATTTGGCGCGGGGGACCCTCCACGCGCCGACCCTAAGGCGGATCCGTCATGGGCGGATCCCACATAGTCGTTGGTCACCACCTCCTCCTGGGTCAAACGCAACTCGTCACGGAGGCGGTCCAAGCTCACATCCGCAGCTGCCCTAGCAGTCTGGGAATCCTCCAGGTCCCGCTCGAGGTCGTGGATCCGGGATTGGAGCTGGTGGATCTCAGATCCGGCGAGTGCCATCTCCCTAAGGAGATGGTCGTTGTCATCTCGCATAAGGTCCCGTTGGAGGGGAAGGGGCGAATCCCGCCGCTCGCGGGGCGATTCCCGCGGATCTCGACCGCTGGAATCAGCCCAAAGGAGTCGCAGGTCCTGCGACCGAGAGTCGCACGGTGCTCCCACCCCTGGATCTCCATCGCTTGGTCATGGATTTGGGCCCGCAAGGTCTGAAGTTGGGTAGTGTGTAGAGACGCAGCTTGGTCTTGGGCATCTTGAGCCGTCTGGAGCTCCGCCGTCAGGGTTTGCACCTGATCGGAAAGAGCCTGGGGCTAGAACCCGCAGATCGGTGGGCGACATGGAAGACGGACTGACCGGAGGTGTGGTGGATGGGACCTTGCCCGACGATTTGCCGGTACGCTTGGCGGGAGACATGTGTCGCGAAGGGGAGAAAGCGGTTGTGGATGCTGGTGATGCACGTCGTGGACGCTGTTGTGCAGCGCCGACCACGTACAGGAGGCGATTGTGGTGAAGTGCTTTCTCAGAAATAAGAGAATGGTCCTGACGCGGGGTCACTATCCCGAATCAGTGACAATTTCAAGTGATTATAGAGGATTTGGGTTGTTTGGCACGGGTGCAAGTTGCCTGTGGTGGATTAGCCATGGCGAGCAGCACCACGTATGGAATGACGATGGATCTGATATGAGCGATGTACGAGAAGGCAAGATCCACCAAGACTTACCCCGGATCCACCCTTACCTGGATTCACTAAGATGGATATGGGATATACTATACAAGAGTGGATCGAGTGTGGATCCTATGAAGGAAGGATGGTCGGTGCCCTCTGAAGGTGGATCTAGTAGCCACGGCTAATGAAGAGTCAAGATCCACCGCGAGGTACCCCGGATCCCATACTTCCGAGTTCGGATCCAAGGAGGGAGGATCCCGCCTGGAGGGACCTGGATCCAGGGTATAGGGATGAGGGATACAGTGGATCTCGAACTTTCGTGGGACAACGGAGATCACAGACGGTTGCGAGATGATGTTGGATGATTGGAGAGCTCGGATCCACGGCGAGTGTACCATTACAGTGAGGTGGATCCCAAGCGACCTGGATCCGGATGAGTGTACCCATAATAGGGTGACCATGATGATTACGTCATATATCCGGTGGATCTGAAGATAACACAGCTGGGATGATGGGTCAAGGGAAGAAGGGACATGCAGCCGAGCCTGGTAAGGGATTTAGCAGATGAAAAACATAGAAGGTAGAAACCCAGGCAGGTATAGGCTTAAATATCAATACAGACCTCAATTTGCACAGTATCACGCAAGTGCCTTCCTGCCCTCAAGAACCGGAACTACATTGGCCGTACGAGCTCCGAGAAGGTTGGGAATTGCGAATCTAGTGTTGGTAGTGATAACTGGATAATACATTGGCCAGATCCTACAACCTAGTGAGCTTTTCCTTTACTCGTGCAGATCCGACAGGTTAACCGAATTTACTACTTGGTCGGTTACACCCTAGAGGCTCTCAACTCTCAAGATCCCGTCACAGGAGGCGGCAAGTACGACTTAAAGGACAACACAAAGGCAAGGGAACACACCCGCAAGGCAACCCTACGGCTAGATCCACGATCTAGGCCCCGGATCCATAAGCTCGAATATTCGCTTAGGATACGGAACCATCCACGGACGCAGAGTGAAGATTTTCCACTGCTGCTCCACCCCATCCCCACGTAATCGCCAAGACACTCAAGCTTCACCACTTGAACTCTTCGGAA
>NW_003306443.1:0-3148 GCF_000142945.1 Phytophthora infestans T30-4
GTATAGGATGAGGATACAGTGATCTCGAACTTCGTGGACAACGAGATCACAGACGGTGCAAGATGATGTGGATGATGGAGAGCTCGGATCCACGGCGAGTGTACCATTACAGTGAGGTGGATCCAAGCGACCTGGATCCGGATGAGTGTACCCATAATAGGGTGACCATGATGATTACGTCATATATCCGGTGGATCTGAAGATAACACAGCTGGGATGATGGGTCAAGGGAAGAAGGGACATGCAGCCGAGCCTGGTAAGGGATTTAGCAGATGAAAGACATAGAAGGTAGAAACCCAGGCAGGTATAGGCTTAAATATCAATACAGACTCCAATTTGCACAGTGACACGCAAGTGCCTTCCTGCCCTCAAGAACCGGAACTACATTGGCCGTACGAGCTCCGAGAAGGTTGGGAATTGCGAATATAGTGTTGGTAGTGATAACTGGATAATACATTGGCCAGATCCTACAGCCTAGTGAGCTTTTCCTTTACTTGTGCAGATCCGACAGGTTAACCGAATTTACTACTTGGTCGGTTACACCCTAGGGGCTCTCAACTCTCAAGATCCCGTCACAGGAGGCGGCAAGTACGACTTAAAGGACAACACAAAGGCAAGGGAACACACCCGCAAGGCAACCCTACGGCCAGATCCACGATCTAGGCCCCGGATCCATAAGCTCGAATATTCGCTTAGGATACGGAACCATCCACGGACGCAGAGTGAAGATTTTCCACTGCTGCTCCACCCCATCCCCCACGTCTCGCCAAGACACTCAAGCTTCACCACTTGAACTCTTCGGAAGTTACCGAGAGAGCAGATCCCGCCCTACCGACGGGTACACAAGGTGAGGAAAGTTCAGCAGAACACGGATCATCGGGGGACCCCCTCCGTTAGTCGGTGTCTGGGCGCAGTTTGTAAGTTGGATCTGGCAATCTCGCAGATTTTGCTGATCCCGCTACACCACAATGGTGCGCGTGCCCGGATCTTTTGGTGACTCGGGATTTCACCGTGAGTCCCAAGAAGATGCTCAAGTGAAGATTGAGCCAGGGGAAGAGGCGTCGTCGGAAGTCGGATCGACGAAGACGCTGCTGAATGAAACAAGATCCGCGGATCGATGGTGTTTTGGGAGGAACTCTGTCGACGGAAGAGAGGTGGATCCGGATCCGGATCTAAAAGAAAAACCTCTCTATCCTCCCCAGGTCCCCTCGGGGACCCCTGCGGATCTTGACGCAAGTCAAGATCCGCTAACAAAACAAGGAAAAGTGAAGGCGAAACGGTATGCATTTGCAGATTCACCGGTTAAGCCAACACCGTACCTAAATCCAAGCCCGCTAGTCGAAGAAACGAGAAAGAAGACGAAAACGAGTAAGACTACGCGGAAGAAGATGCAAGCTCCAGAGTCGGAAGAAGACCAAGCGGGATCCAGGTCAAGCTGGTCCGACAAGGATCTCGAGTTTATGTATCGCCACCAAGCTTTACGCGACTTCCTGCATCAAGATCCTGTCATGCAGATCCTGAATCCCCGACAGATCGACGATCCAAAAGAACCGGTAAGAGCACCAACGAAAACGGCGAACAAGTTGGTGGCAGTCAAAGATCTATTACGTTTGCTTACGGAGTCAGGCATCGTAGCTGGTGCGTTCGACGCAGAGGATATCTTCGAGCTAGACCTGGATCTCATAGTATCCGCGACGCGGGACCTCTTTGCCAGAGTTAAGTCCATCACCGGAGAAAGGTCGCGCACTATGGATCCGGTGTCGTCGCCGAGGGTCAGCCAAGCTGCATCCTCGATCTACGAATCCGCCGCTGAGGATGAGTCAGACACGTCGTCCGAACCACGACGCATGACTTTAGGACCCTCCGGGGCATCCATGCTGGAAGCGCGGGCGAGGAGCCGAGGACAGGAAGTCCCTGTGAGCGCGAAGGCTCGGGATCCAGTAGGCCCCACGCGTGATCTGACACAATCCAGCCACGATCGAGCCAGATCCGACAAGAAGCCAGTGGGATTATCGTCAGATCGGGCTCAAGGTAATCGCCTCACGGATCCGGTCTCGCCAGTGGACCAGACGGCCACAGGCTCTTCCGACACTTCCTCGGGCACCCTGCAACGACACTTCGAAGCTGCGATGAGTCCTTTCCTGGCCGAACAAGGCATGAGAACGCCCGTGCCGCAAGCACAAGTGTTCTACGAACATGGGGCACGAGACGTGGAAATGGAGTCAGTGGAGGGAGACAACTCCCATGATGAGTTCGACCCAGATGATCTGGATGGCCCATCCACTTCGTCAGCAGTGGTAGCAACAGCCACAGCCGGGGCAGGTGGATCGTCCATGATCCAAAGGGTACGGATCTCAGCCATATCGGATCTGAAGGAGTTCACGGGCAAGGATCAAGATGAGGACCGAGCGAGAACATGGATCAGCAAAGTCAAGTCGGCCCTCATGAGAGATCAAGCGTCGGATGCTGAGAAAGTGTTTGACCTTTGCGGATCTGCTAGCGGGGCCCAGCCAGGAACTGGTATCGGCAGCTGGGCAGATCCACCAGGAACAAGTGGCCAGATTTGCTGCGCAGTTTCCAGACCCAGTACGGTGGATTGGGAGTGTCGGTGGCACGACAATACTACCACGCTCGCCGCAGATCGGATGAATCCCCACTAGAATACCTACATCGACTAAATGTGGCCGGTCTACGGGCCAAGTTAAGGATCAAGGATGGGGGATCCAAGGTACTGCGGGAACACGTGGATCATTTCATCGAGACGTTGGGAGACGTGGATCTGGCCGACAGGCTGACCCTGTTACGACTTCCCGACGCAGACGAACTTGAGGAAGTGCTGCGGGCGGTGGATCGCGCGAAACACCGCCAGAAAAAGGCGGCGGTCGGATCCGGCAAGTATCGCCAAAAGGCTCCGACGCCTACGGCCCCAGCTCGACGTGTCCATTAAGTCACGGCGCCCGACTCAGGAACTGAATCAGGATCCGACGGTTCGGACTCCGACCCTGAAGATTACCGTCGAGTCTGTCTCACTGCGCCCAACGATCGAACGGCGAAGACCGGAGACAACTCTCGACCGAGGGATACCGTACCCGGGGACCGTGGGATGTACAGATCCCGAGCTAATCATGGACGGGACAGCCCAGGTCAG
>NW_003306444.1:0-3149 GCF_000142945.1 Phytophthora infestans T30-4
TCCCAGGCCATTTCAAAAAGGGTGACACGAATGGGTAAGTTTAATCTAATTCGACTTTCAGACAAGGTCAAGTTTTTAGCAAATTTGGTCCCCGGCGCCTTCTTAACACGGGACATTGAGAGGGAGATCCTGGCCCAGGTCAGCCACCAGAGCCCCGGCCTTCGCGCCTCTTGCCTTCGCGATTTTTGGCCCTCGCCTGAGGCGTAAGGCTATTTCAGACCCCGCGGTGAGCATCCGAAACCCAAGACCCGATATCGCGCGGAACGAACGGGTTTACCATGCGGCGCCTGTCCAGGGTGGCCGTACACCAGGGCTCTTCCGGACGCTTCGCTTTTGCAGGAAGGAGTAAACAGCGGCCTTCTCGGAGTCGGGGGCGTCGAGATCCAGTCGCTTGCGCCCGATACCCAGCTGAAGGAGCGAGAGGAGACGTAGACTTGTCGGCCTTTCACTTCTCCGCAGCTTTTTGGACGTCTTGATTGGGGGCAGCCCACTGCACGTTTTCGCTTGCCGCGAACAGGCTTCTTCGCCGTCGAGGTGGAGGGGGTGGGGGAAGGCTTAGCAGGTGCGGACGGCACGGGCGATACTTCTGACTGGAGCGGCTTCGCGAGCACGGGAGCGCGCAGTGCGACGGAGGGCCGACCTTCCAGCAGATCGTCGACTAACTGCTCCATATGGTCCAGACCGGTAGAGAGGCCATTTGCCGCCCAGGTGCGATTTCAAAGCGACCCAGAACTCCCGCTTGATGGTCTTGGCGTCGTCTCCTGGCGTCCCATGTTCATCGTACTCCAGTGCCGCGTCTAAGAATCGCCTGAAACGCCGGCGCTCCGCGACGGTGAGGCGCTTGGACATGCTGACAGGAGAGAGGGTGTAACTGAGAAGTGTCGTACGCGGAGATTGTTGGAAACTGAAGGATACGTCGCATTGGCTCGGTTGGTGGCAGACGGACGTTGGAGATGGGGCGCTCGCGACAGGGAGCAAAAATGGAACGAGATGAAAGGAAACGACTTGGGTGACACTGACGCCACTTGTGTAACGGGGTTACATGGTGTGGAGCACACAGGGGTACGAAGTACCCGGAGAGTTAACAAACTCTCAGTACATAAGTTGGAGAGTTAACAAGGTCTCTCAGTACGTTGGCTGAAAGCCACACGTTATGCATTTGATTAGGTTTAACTATGCTAGATAGTTAAACAGATACATTTACCCCTAGGCGGCTTGGCCGCAATAATAGTAAATAAAACACTTCTGGTTTTGAAGCATAAAAGTTAAGGTGTTAACTTTGAGCCCTGGTCTTGGGCTGTAAGTGTCCTTTGGATAAGGAACTTAGTATTAGTGACTCTTTGAGTCGAACGTCTTCCTCTGACGCTAAAGCTACGGCAGCCCCGCTGCACTTGGTAGCACTTGTAGTCAATCCCGCTCCTGAGTCGGTTGACTATATCCTCTGCGAGGATGGAACACCCCGTGTTCGCGAATTTGCCCCCGGCGCAGCAGGACGCGCTTACTAAGCTTATGTCCTTGCTTGGCCCGGAGGGCGTGGCTCATCTTGCAACGCAAGGTCCAGAGGCGGTCACTGCCAGGCTGGAATCGTTCTCCCGCTACGAGAACGCGCTCTTGGAGCATGTCCATGAGAAGATGAGCGCCGCAACGGCGGCGGCGTTACTGACGCGTGAAGAGTCTATGAGACTGAAACCGCTCATGGTGAGCGTAAAAACCTTCGAGGGGAAGGATGGAGAGAATCTCTTTCTCTGGACCCGTGAGGTCGAGATGGCCATGGGATCGGCCCTGCTCCAGTCTGAGCATCAGCGCGTGGCGCTGGCTATCTCCAGGCTTGGAGGTCGCGCTCGCGAATGGGCACTAACGTGCGGCACGTCTGTTGACGCTGCATTTCCCACTTGGGATCAGCTGAAGCAACAGCTTTCGCGCGTGTTCGCGCCGCCTAATCAGGCGTACCGAGTCCGGTCGAAGTTCCTTGCGACCCGCCAGGGTAAGAAGGAGTTATTGGACTATGTCCAAGAGCTGAGAACTCTTATCGCCGAAATGGCGGCGGACCCTCTTCCGGAACTGGTCAGTGTGACCGTGTTCATGGAGGGACTTCGTGTGAGCGCAGCTCGAACGGAAGTGTTCCGTGTACACCCTAACTCTTTCGAAGAGGCGGTGAATGTGGCATTAAATGCCGAGCACAACTTCAGGTCGGCTCGACCTGGTTGGAGCGCTAGTAGCGCAAGCTCTTCGAGCGGTCCAGAGCCGATGGTCGCCGAATTTGGCTCGGAAAACAATAGCAGCGGCACTTAGCGATTTTTGCGAACAAACCTCACTAAGCCAAAACAAAGACTTTGACGATCTTAAGCTTAACAGT
Source organism: Phytophthora infestans T30-4 (assembly GCF_000142945.1). Lineage (NCBI taxonomy): Eukaryota > Oomycota > Peronosporomycetes > Peronosporales > Peronosporaceae > Phytophthora > Phytophthora infestans. The sequence continues at coordinate 2,357 of NW_003306444.1, forward strand.
ATTAACTCTCTACCAGCACTTTGACCGGTTACTTTCGCCGCCCCATAGCGAAAGTAAATCACTTTAACGCAGCCTTATTTCGACTGCTTAACTTTATAGTTTTAACATTGCGCGTTTGCAATTGGGGGGAGAAATGTTCATTTCTGAACAAATCAATAGAACAAGGGCTAAATCTCAGCAGATCGTAGTACAAGACTACTCTCATGCTTACAACACCCCGTTCTGTAGTTAAGTCGTCTACAAAGGATTTATCTTTCCCAATATTTGAAATTACAAATCAGCCTACTCTCCACCGCCAGTACTTGACAGGCAGCGGAGTTCGTTGCAATTGTATGATGTTGGGTGTCCAGAAGACACCTATCGCTATTCGCGGAACATCGGGAAAGGTGATTATCGTCTATTCCAGCATGGATTCTGACTTAGAGGCGTTCAGCCATAATCCTACAGATGGTAGCTTGGCGGCACTAGCTTTTCAGCTAACCGCAGTTACCAATTATCTGAACCAACGGTTCCTCTCGTACTGGGTTGGATTACTGTTTAGACAACGAACTCATCAGTAGGGTAAAACTAACCTGTCTCACGACGGTCTAAACCCAGCTCACGTTCCCTATTAGTGGGTGAACAATCCAACAATTGGCGAGTTCTACTTCGCAATGATAGGAAGAGCCGACATCGAAGAATCAAAAAGCAACGTCGCTATGGACGCTTGGCTGCCCACAATCAGCCAATCCACATTCAAAACACCCTCTCACCGCCTACGATAGCCCCCCGACGTTGATGCCGACGGTGCACC
>NW_003306445.1:0-3149 GCF_000142945.1 Phytophthora infestans T30-4
TACTCGTCCAAGCCAATGTTGTTAGCTGGGTGTTCGTAGAAATCATTTCTCGTATCCTCCGTTGCTTCATTTCCCTCGGTTGTTAACACTCGAGCAACCGAGATGTATGTTCCGTCCAACGCCGCTATGGATTCTTCCCTTGACTCATCGTTGCCATCCGTTTCGATTTCAACAGTCGGTACTTGGTCCATCTCCTTCCCATCCTGGTTTCCCATCTCTGGGCCACCTGCCGAGTCGTCGTTCGCAATATTGAATGCGTGGGCCGTCGACATATTGGGTTGTTGACTTTTGTTCCGCTCCTCGTTCTGCCGCTGTCTTGACATTTCGGAATTCGCACCAATCTTGCAATGAATACTCGGTGCCGTACTCAACACCTTCTGCGCGATGCCTGTATCCTCTGGATCAACCACCGGTGGCTCGTTCGCAGATTTGGCGACACACAAGGCCGGGACAGCTTCGTCAAAACGGGTGACTCCATTCAATCCAGTGCCGTGACTTGTCGCTTCCGTGGTCACCCCTGACTGGACACTAACACTCGTTGGCGTATGTACCACGTTTACCGGCCTCAGTAGTTCGTGTGTACGCACTACCGAGGCTTCGTTCGCGTTATTGCCTCCGCCATGGGTTGTCGTGTAAGTGTCCAAAGGTTCTGCGGAAGGCTGACCGTCGGCCAAATCCCCGGCTGTCACCCCAGACGCCAGACAGGCTTCCACTCGTTCACGCGCTTCCAGGATCAGTGCCCAGCGCTCTGCACATGTCAGACGATCACTAGAATCCACTAGCGAGTCTTCTAGAGGTCGTGCTAGCACCCCACCGGGTTCTGGGTAGTATGGTCGATCAACTGCTGAAGGCTGAGTTGCAAGCCACTGTTCGTCGATTTCGCATTCACGCTGAAAGAGCCCGCGGTCTCTACAACCTTCGTAGGTCAACACTTGCCAGTCTTGGTACTTCTTGGACTCCAGACGCACATAGCCGTCACCTCGTGGCAAATCCCCATCTGGAATCCACATAGCGATCGAGTCGTGTGCTGGTAGGTACACAGTTCGATCAGACACGTTGGTCAATCGAATGCTCTGAGGCCGTCCACGTCGAAACCTCGTCACTGACGGGATTAGCTTGTTCGCTCGACGGACCCACAGTACGTGTTCTTCCAGCCCGACTTGACGCTTCGCTAGTCGATATTCTCGCCACTCGTGCGCTTGAATGTCCAACCGCTCGGGTGGCCCGGCGTTAACATGGGAGCCGTATTCTTCGCTGTCGATCATGTTCTTGGTCTTTATCAGCGGGATTTGGACTTCGTGCGGTAATTGCGCCGCGCCGTGGAACAGGTCCAACCGGATCCCAGCTGAGATCATAAAGTCGGTCCCGAGTACCACGTCGACGCCTGCACTATGCGCCATTACCCACATCTCAAACTCGTACACCATCTCCCATCCGAGCGTAATCTTGACGCACGCTCGTCGCGTCGTAGACACCTTGCCTTCGTTGATTCCTTGAATGTCAATGCGGCGTCCGTGATCAGGTACATCTCGGAGTCGCAACTTCTTGGCAAAGGCGTCAGTGATCACACTAACGTTCGCTCCCGTGTCGAGGAGGATCTTCGTTCGCTGGTCGTTCACTGCCCCTTGCACCAGAGCTCTCATTCTGATCCGTCGGTCGAATTTCTTGGCCGACCACCACCCCTGTCTCTCGCCAGGGTTCAACTTCATAATCTTGGAGTGACCCTTGGGCTCGTCTCGCGCTGCACTCGAAACCAAGCCGAGCGAACCCTCGCTGGTGCCCTCATCAGCATCAGCACACTCCATTATTTCTCCAACACCTCCACCGAGGATTCTACTCCTCTCCTTTTCATTTTCCGTCGCGTTCACACTTGTTACGTATTTATCAGGCCATTCACTCTGCCCCATGAAAGCAAAGATACACTCTGCTTCCATTGAAGGCTCGGTTAACTGTGGCAGCCCGATAGGGACCAACCCAGTTGTAGTTGGCGGGCTGCCTAGTTTAAATGACGTTCTTGAACGACGGCCTTGAGCTCTGGCGGGAGTTCCTCCTTCGTGCCTTTGGTGCGCACAAATTTGGCAAGGTCTTGGAAGTTGCGGAAAAGTTCGCATTGTCCAGCATCGTGGAGTTGTTTGCAGAACTTGCATCGCTTGTTACAGTAGTGGGCGGAGTGACTCATGCCACCGCACACCGCGCATGGTCCGTACTGTGGGCGTCGGTTGTCGCGGTTGAAGTCACGTCGACCGCGTTGGTCCTGATTGAACCCACGGTCACCACCTCTTGATTGAAGCCATCATCGCGATCAGGCATGTTTCCACGTGGTTGACGGTTGTCTGAACGTGCGTAGGTGCCTTCAGCAGCTGCACGGCGCTCATTTTCGTTAGCCGCGGCGAGGTATCGGTCGTTTTCGTCCAATGAGAAATCACCGTCCGTATTATCAGGCTGAAAATCGTTGTACTCATCTTGGACATCGTCGTAAGCGTTCGGATCTTCGTTTGAATACTCGGTGCCTCCCTGAGCAGCTTCACGACCTTCTAATTCAGCTAGTAGGTCGTCCACCGTGGCTTCAATGAGTGTCACTCTTGGTTTGTTGCGGTTGTCATCGCGGCGACGGTCATCACGCCGGTTGTTGCGGGCGTACCCATCGTCGCGTCGCGTATCACGACTCTTGGAGTATCGGTACTCACTGTCACGCTTGGCCATTCTCTCCTTGCCCTTGAAAACATCTTCGATGATCTCTTCGAGCTCGTGAATGTCGGCGACTCGAGCGTGGTAGAGACTCTCCGCTAGCTTGTCATCGTCGCATGTTGCCAGGAATTGCTGTACGTGTTCTTTCGCGTCGCGACCACTCTTCTCAAAGTGTAGACGAACGGTCCGAGCGTAGCCATTCAGCCTGTTTATGTAGTCGCACAGATGTTCATTACGTTCACACTTGGCGGAGTAGTAACGCGACAGTGCCGTCTGCGTGAACTGCGAGCAGTAGTAGCGGATGAACGCATCGCTCAACAGCTTCCACTTGCGCTTCGTCTTCTTCGGAAGTTGACGGAACCAATGAATGGCCCCGTCATTAACGACGTTTCTCATTTCCTACAACTTAACATCCGTATTGGAAGCGTTATGACTCACCGCTAATGATTAAACAGGTAGGA
>NW_003306446.1:0-3149 GCF_000142945.1 Phytophthora infestans T30-4
GGGGGTAGTGGACGCCAAATCATTAGATTTATTTAGATTTTTACAAGCGAAGCGAGACCAGAGAATGCTAGATAATTAATCACCCAGCGCCCCGCGTACCTACTACAATCAGAGGGGAGGGAGGACGCTGTCGCCCCCTTGCAAAGTCGAGGACATCATCACGCTCGGCAGCTTCAGCGAGCCTCCTCACTTACTTTTTATGCATATATTCGAACAGATGCCGAACCAACTTCGTCTCTTCGATATCGCAATAGTATCTGTCGACACATTCATCTCCTGCCGTACCCCAATGGTCCTACGGTATTTTCTCCCTTGGCGGAGCTTTCGCGGACTTACGAGGACGCTTGTGCTGGCTATCGTTTTGTGGGAGGGTCACAACGGGGTATCTCAGCGTGCGGTGCAAACCTTGATCCGGGCGATGCTTTAAACACATCGCTCAGCTCAGAGGTGGCCAAGGCAATCCTCGAAGCATGGGATGTCGACTTCAGCGTAGCAAGCAATGAGCCAACGTAATCTGGATCCGCTACAAGCGCAAATTCCATGGTAAATGGCAGGTGGACGAGCAGGACGCCCTTTCCCCTGAGCTTGTATACGAACCGTCCGTCCCGATAATGTCTCAGAAGCGGCTACTTTGAGTACATACAGGCGAGAGTTGAAATACTTCTGTCACCGCTCTGGATGCTGCTGAGCCGTGGTGCTACTGTTGGCTGACGACGATTCACATTCATCCGTACAACATGATATCCTATCCGTGCAATCATTCGGTGGGACTGTTCATTCGTCACGGCTGGACTCGGAAGATTTTCGGATGACAAGATTGAGTTCGCTCGTCAGTCCTTGGAAAACAAGTTATTCACTGGGGAGAGACTAATTTCGAGTTGTTCGCTCATCAGGGCACCGCTGAGCTCGACACGTTAAAATTGGAGCTCAAGGGAGCGCAGGTATGTGACACTGCGACCCTCCGGAAGTTAGTAGAGGCGCAAGCGATGATCAACGCCAACATTGAGCGCACGGTGAGACTTTAAAAATTCATCTACCCTTTCAAAGACGAAAATGCAATGCTTCGAAAACAGATTGCGCGCGAGCGCGGATCTTTCAAGATCGAAAAAGCAGCCAACACTTCCCAGTTGCACAAGCTTCATCGCCTACTGTCGGACCTGGCTCATTGGGGTTCTTCAGCCGGCCAAGCTCTGTGAAAAAGGTTGCTTGCAACACGACCGGGTCGGGCATCTGATGCTCGCGCGAGCTAAATAATCCGTCAGCAAGTCACCCTTCCAGCACTGGATGCCGACACTCTGGTGCTGGCCACCAAAGTTTCGTCATGCGCTCCCTTGTGCTTTCCTCACTGAGCTTGACATGTCCTAACCATTGACGATGATTTGTTCTTACAGGAATCGTAGCAGGTGACATCGATCTCTTACTTCTGGAGCTCGACAAGTCCGCCACCGATGCCTTTGCCAACTTCAGAAACTCGAGGCGGCGTCCGATGCCACCACCCCTCTCGACGCCAACATGGCGAAAGCCGTGCACCCACCACAAATCCAAACAAGCGCGTACGCATTCGGCGACGATTCAGCTCCAGCTATTCATCGGACGAATCATCGGCCGACAATTCCGTTTGTCAACGTCGCATATGCAAGTCCGGCGACACCTCGTTGGCAGCCACTGGATAGGGGTCGACGGTCCAGCAAGATGGACAGGCGACTGCTAAACCGTCGCACAAACCAGAGACCGGAAGGTGCTGGGCGCGGAGACAGAATCCGAGGATGCACGATGCTTCTTCACGATTTTCTTCTTGAATGCCTTCTTTCATGCGCTTGGCTTGTAAAGCCGACGCCGCTTGGAGGTGGCCCCCACGACATCACCGCCCAGATGAAGTGCGGATTCCACTGTGTGATGTCGACGTTCGGGGTGATTCCGTGTGTTTTGTTCGCAAATAAATTCGATTTTATTTTAATTTTGTCGACAAAAATCGATTTTAATTGCGAACAAAACCAACACTATTCACAAGAGGAGCTGGTGGCGTCGTCCGTTGTTTCATTTGACACTAGCGTCTCCCCCGTCGTATTCGCCGTCTCATCGATTCCACTTATGTTGTCTGAGCCGCCTCCGCTCGTCGCTTGGATGCTCGCATCAATGGCTACACAACTGGTTCTTCATTGTTGTTCTTGGGCGAAGTTGCAGCTGTGCCGCTCTCGCCACCGCATCCCATACGCTTTTTGATTCTTGATGCAGTTAGCTGTGGTGACCTGCCGTCCGTCGTGTCGGTTGGTTTCCCAGCCGGCCGCTTGTGCAATCTTTTTCTTTTCATCCAGATCTGGCTTGGCGTATCACCTTCCTCATGCCATATCACTTGTCGCATCTACGACTCCCCACACATGCTGAAATACTCAACACGGACGGCCCTGTCGTCCTTGGCCGAGCTGCTTCTTCGTCTCCTCGCTCAGGCCGCGCCACCTCATCACCAGCCCTAATAACGGCAATGTGTCTTCGTGGTCGTCGTTACCCTGCTGTCGTTAACACTCTCAATGGGGCTATCGATAATGCATCCGCCAGTACATTGCCCCCGGTGGTCATGTACGCTACGAATTAGAGCTAGCCAAGAGGCATTTTAGTACCGGTTATCGGTTAAAATAGTAGATCGGTCTACCCTAGCCGCGGACGGAAGGACCTCCACTTAGGTAGAATAGCCGGCCGCCTAATCGACCTCACGACTGCTAACCACTCCAGTTTTGTAATTCCGTAGCGCGATGGAGTTGGGCTGTTCCCTTTACTCGCGTAAGCTATAAGTTGCCAAACAATACCCTGATTTTGCAGAAACACACTCCCAGCCTGACCCTACTGGCATCAGTGACGAGTCGGAACGGCAACAGGAAGTCAAAATAAGCCAACACCGATTTTTGAGTCAATACGTGATTGCGCTCGAACGCAATGTTTGGAGCCTCCGTCCACCTCCACACAACCTGTTTACACAGGAGCTTGGTCTTGGGCGCCATAATCGACCCAAACAAGATGCGAAGCCGGTGATGCCCCGCGAATGGTGGGAGCCGTCGACGATGAGGGTAGCCTACCTTGTGCCACTGCTGTCAACGCTTGAAATCACTTGGTACGGCGGTCGTACGCGCCCACTCGCAATCCATCCAGTGATA
>NW_003306447.1:0-3150 GCF_000142945.1 Phytophthora infestans T30-4
CTCTGTCTTCGTGGTATTAGGTACCCTGGTATCGGGGAAGCCACCAGTTGGATCGACTTGATCCTCTAGCGAGTTTAAACACGACGGTTCTTGTTTGGCTAGTGTTGCCACTCTCGGCAAAGATCCAGGTACTTTGTCCCATGAAAAGCTAGGATCCACTCGGGGGTTAGCGGGATCTGGCGACCCGGCTTCAGCTCTCTGCGATCCTTCATCCACCGACTTTGCGTTATCTAGGAGGCTGCTCTGGGGATCATCCCCGGTCTTGGATCCAACCTCTATCGCTTGGATCTCAATCCGACGATCCCTCTGTAGGATCTTTTGCGGAGTTGGAATAGTAAGGCCCAATCTCCCCAGGGGCCAGTTGGCCTCGCTGGGAGCTCCAACTCTGCGAGAGATTCCATCTGCGTAGTTCGCCTCCTAACACAGATTCTGCCATTCTCTGTAACGCACGGATTCCACTGACACATATCCAGGTCGCCTAGGGATACCGTCCTTCGCCAATCATCGCCCGAGCTCCTCATAATGGTCCTGTAATAGTCTCTTGTCGCTGACGTTCGTGACCTGGAGGTATTGTGATCGACCCGGTCCTTGGATTACTGTAGGCACCCATTTCTCGCCCCGAGTGACCCACAGTTTCTCATGTTCCACCCACTTCAACCGATCTGGCAATTCCCAGGTCTCTCCGGGCTCGATACAGGTCGTCTTATCCGCCCTTATGATCCTCATCTTCGCCCCGTACAACGGTCGCCGTCCGCTGAGCTGGATCCGCATCTCGTCAGGGAAACAAAGTGTCCCATCCGCCAGATCCAGCCTCACTCCGGCTGGTACCATGAAATCCATTCCGAGAATGGCGTCTTGACCAGCAAGATCTTCAACCCAAATATTGAAACAGTACACCAAACAACCTGCCAACGTGACCTTGATTCGCGTTCTCCCGTTTGTACGGTACACGCCTTCACCAATCCCAACACAATCTTGGATCCGACTCCCATCCACTTGGCACCCACCCTTACGAGCAAAGGCGGTATCTAGTATAGACACCTCGGCACCACTATCTAGGAGTAGGATTGCTTTTTCATTGTTGATCTTGCCCCCTACCTTGGCTTGCCTGAACCACTTTCCTGGGGCATGGTACTTCCAGTATCCACGGGACTCTCCGGTTAGCAGATCCATGGATCCCACATCCTCAGATCCACGGGATCCAGTGACCTGACAGACCTTAGGGGGATCCGCAGTGACCTCACCCTTGGTAGGCTCAAACCATCGACCATGTTGGCGCTTTTCCCAGTAACCACGTGCCTCTCCCCATTGTAGATCCAGGGTTGAAGAGACTTCGGATCTGGAAAACTCATCCACTTGGCGCAAACTAGAGATCTTGGCAACTGACACTTCATGTAGATCACGTGTATTATCGACTAAATCTAGGGTTCTGCTACCTGGATCTAGCGATGTCTTGTTCACAAATGCATAAATGCAATACCTAGAACGCTCGGCTCGTACCGGATTCAAACCCGGCGAGCGTCCTAGTTTAACATCTTCTCGGCCACTTCTGGCAACATCCCTCTGTGTTTGGCTGGATCAAACCATTGGCGGATCTGGTTGTAGAATTCTTCCATCGGACGCTTGCCGACGTCGTGAATCTCGGTAGAAGGATTTCGTCGAAATCCACCCGGTCGGATTCATCCACCGAGAGACGGATCTGCGGCCGATCCGGATATTCTTTGACCAACTTCAGCCATGATACGTGTACTACAGGGAACAGGCGATATTCAGTACCTGCCGTTTCCAGCTTTACCGCATGTTCTCCTATCTTTTCGCTCACCCGGAACGGTCCATGCCATAGATGGGCCAATTTGCGGGCGTACCCTTCTTTCACTCGATCCAAATAAAGCCACACCTGCGATCCCACTTGGATTTGATGCGGACGGGCGTCTTCGTTGTGTCGATCCGCTCGATCCTGTATCGCACTCCGCAGCCGTTCGTTCACCTGGGATCTGGCTTGCCGGTAGTATTTTTGAACTTGATATCGCCATCGCCTTGGATCTCGATTTCTCTTCTTGGTACTACCAACCGGAATGACCGCTTCTAGGGTGGATTTGGGATCCCACCCATGTACCAAGTAAAATGGTGTATCACCCCGGATCCTGTCTTGGGCGGTGTTCATCGCGAACGGGAGTCGTTCTGCGTACTCATCCCAATCCCTCTGATCCAAATCCTGGACATACATCTTGAGTGCTCTCGTGATCGTCTGCACCATGCGTTCGGCCGATCCGTTAGCTCGGGGACGATATGCCATGATTGCCCGCTGTCTCTGCCCCAGGATCCGGTTGAAAGCTCGAAAGAAATCAGACATAAAGCTTGGCTCCCGATCATGTCTAATCATCTCACTAGCTCCAAATCTTCGGAAAACGCACTCCTCGTACGATTCGGCAACGGTTTGCGCAGTTCTAGACGCACTAGCTTTGGCTATCACGTATCCGGTAAACAGATCCACCCAAATCAACAATTCTGGGTTTCCTTTGAACGACTTGGGCAACGAGGGGATATGATTAGATCCTCTTTCTTTTGGTCCCGAGACGGATCCAGCTCCTGTTTTAGGTCCTCTTCTGGCGTCGTACTACTTGGATCCCTTCGTGGATCTGATATCTCCAGGGACAGAGCTTGTTGAATTTTGATCCGGACAGCTGGAGTGGTCATCGCAGCAAAATCTACCTCTCTCAATTCATATAGTACCGCGGCAAACAGTGCGTAATCCTCGATGAACCGACTGTAGTAATTCAAACTGCCCAAGAAGGATTGCATCGCCCGTAACGACTGTGGGTAGGACAAATCGGCTAATGAAGACAGGTCCTTAGGATTCGCCTCCAATCCCTCCTTGGAAACTCGATGGCCTAAGTAATCCACCTTGCGCATCCCTCAATAGCTCTTTACCACACTGATAGAGAGATTCCACTTAGTACACGCCTCCAGTAGGGATGTCACTCTTTCGCACAACTGATCCCACGATTTCGCCGGGATTAGAATGTCGTCGATGTAAGATCTGCGTCCTAACACAGACGGGGTCCCAGGATCCCTGGCTCTCCTGCCTCAAATAGATCTACTTCCGTATGATCTTCCCCGGATCCACCTCTTGGGGTGAATCCACCACAG
>NW_003306448.1:0-3151 GCF_000142945.1 Phytophthora infestans T30-4
GAAACGCCAACATGGTCGATGGTTTGAGCTTACAAAAGGGTGGGGTCACTGTAGATCCACCCAAGGTTTGTCAGGTCACTGGATCCCGTGGATCTGAAGAGGTCGGATCCATGGATCTGCTAACAGGAGAGTCCCGTGGGTACTGGAAGTACCATGCCCCGGGAAAGTGGTTCAGACAAGCCAAGGTAGGGGGCAAGATCAACAATGAACAAGCAATCCTACTCCTAGATAGTGGTGCCAAGGTGTCTATACTGGATACCGCCTTTGCTCGTAAGGTTGGGTGCCAAGTGGATGGGAGTCGGATCCAAGATTGTGTTGGGATTGGTGAAGGCGTGTACCGTACGAACGGGAGAACGCGGATCAAGATCACGCTGGCAGGTTGTTTGGTGTATTGGTTTGACATTTGGGTCGGGGATCTCGCTGGTCCAGACGCCATCCTTGGGATGGATTTCATGGTGCCGGCCGGAGTGAGGTTGGATCTGGCGGATGGGACACTTTGTTTCCCTGATGAGATGCGGATCCAGCTCAGCGGACGGCGGCCGTTGTATGGAGCGAAGATGAGGATCATAAGGGCGGATAAGACCACCTGGATCGAGCCCGGGGAAACTTGGGAGCTGCCAGACCGGTTAAAGTGGGCGGAACATGAAAGACTGTGGGTCACCCGGGGCGAGAAAAGGGTGCCTACCGTAATCCAGGGACCAGGTCGATCACAATACCTCCAGGTCACGAACGTCAGCGACAAGAGATTATTACTGGACCATTATGAGGAGATCGGACGATGGTTGGCGAAGGACGGTATCCCTAGACGACCTGGATATGTGTCAGTGGGATCCCGCCGCTACAAAGAATGGCAGAATCTGGTGTACGAGGCGACTACCGAAATCGAATCTCTCGGAGAGGTGAAGCTCCCGGTGGGACCAACTGACCCTTTGGTAAATCGGCCTTCATATCCAACTCCGCGAAAGTTCCTGCAGAGGGATCGTCGGATTGAGGTCCAAGCGATGGAGGTTGGATCCAAGACCGGGGATGATCCCCAGAGTCGGCCTCTAGATAACGTAGGGTCGGTGGATGAAGGATCGCAGAAGGCTGAAGCCGGACCGCCAGATTCCGCTGACCCAAGAGTGGATCCTAACTTTGCATGGGGCAAAGTGTCTGGATCCTTATCGAGAGTGGCAACACTAGTCAAACCAGAACCGTCGGGTTTAAACTCGCTAGAGGATCGACTAGATCCAACTGGTGGTTTCCCCGATACCAGGGTACCTGATCCCACGAAGACAGAAGCACTGCCAGGTGAAAGAGGGTCGCGGTGTTTGGATCCAATAGTGGATCCGACGAAGACGGAAGATGAGCAAGTCTGTTACCATGAAGGCGGGGATCTACACGCCGAGGATCTTGGAGAAGGCATAGCGGTGATCCCGGGAGGTACCACTGACCACAGAGGAGGTCACGATTGACGCTATCCAAGTGGATCCAGGGGCAAACGAGCCCGCAAAAGTGGATCGGTTACGTCAGAAAATCTGGGAAAGCCGACATCTGCTGATTGGTAAAGGTAATGCATTACCGCCCGCTGCCCGCGGAGTCAAATGTGACATCGATGTCGGCGACGCGAAACCGATCGCTCAAAGGGTGCGGAAGGTGGCACCTCAGTTCCGAGAAAAACCATCAGATCTGATTAAGGGCCTGCTGCAAGCCAAGATCATCTAGTTCTCACAACATCCCCGTGGGCATCTCCGGTGGTAATCATCATCAAGAAGAACGGGGTGGATATACGTCTGTGCATCGATTACCGGCTAGGTAATGGCCTGACTCGATTGATGGTCTATCCGATGCCTCTAATTAATGAGCTATTGGAAGATTTGGATAAAGTACTCTGGTACTGTTCTCTTGACATAGCCAGTGGTTTCTGGGTGGTGACTATGACGGATCGAGCTCGCGCAATATCCGCATTCATAACACCGTTTGGACTGTTCGAGTGGAACCGGATGCCGTTTGGATTGAAGAACGCACCCCAGATCTACCAACGCCTGATCGATAATGCCCTCTATGGATTCACCCGAATACCGGAACCCGAAAAGGGTGGATCCGGGGAAGATCATACGGAAGTGGATCCATTCGAAGCAGGAGAGCCAGGGGATCCTGGAACCCCGTCTGTGTTAGGACGCAAATCTTATATCGACGACATTCAAATCCCGGGATCCCTGTTGCGAGAGAGTGACATCCCTACTGGAGGCGTGTACTAAGTGGAATCTCTCTATCAGCGCGGTGAAGGGCTATTGGGGTATGCGCAAAGTGGATTACTTAGGTCATCGAGTCTCCAAGGAGGGGTTTGAGGCGAATCCTAAGGACCTGGCTTCGTTGGCAGACTTGTCCCTCCCACAGTCGTTACGGGGGATGCAATCCTTCTTGGGCAGTTTGAACTACTACAGTCGGTTCATCGAGGATTACGCACTGTTTGCTGCGGTACTATATGAATTGAGAGAGGTAGATTTTGCTGCGATGACCACTCCAGCTGTCCGGATCAAAATCCAACAAGCTCTGGCCCTGGAGATGTCAGATCCACGAAAGGGATCCCAAGTAGTACGACGCCAAAAGAGGACTTAAAACAGGAGCCGGATCCGCCCCGGGACCAAAAGGAAGAGGATCCAATCAGAATAGAGACGACGGACCAGAGTTCGACAGAGGCGGAACCTCGGTGGATCCGAGCTCAACACGCATTCGTGGAGCTGAGGAACAGGATCGCGACCACACCTATCCTCCGTCATTTCGATCCGGAACGTCAACCTACGGTTATACTTTATGCCAGTGACTGGGCCGTCTCAGTAGCTCTGGTACAAGAACATGAAGGGATCTGTCATCCAGTCACCTTCGTCAGCCGGACACTGAAGCCGAATGAATTGAACTACGGGGCAGTGGAGAAAGCGATACTCGCGCTTCTGCGCGTACTGGATCTCAATTACAACCTACTGGTGGGAAAGTCCATCCGGATCCTGACTCGACACTCTACGCTAGCCTGGCTGTTCAAGTCGGCCGGGTTGCAAGGACGTTTGGGGCATTGGGCAGCTTTACTCTCACCTTGGACACTGGAGATTGTGAAATGTTCGAAAGGTGAAGACGAGATCCTGGGAGTCTTGGCCGCGAGCATCACTCCTCG
>NW_003306449.1:0-3152 GCF_000142945.1 Phytophthora infestans T30-4
TCCTGCTGCACTGTGCATCGTGGTGTGTACATTTTCAAAAGATGAGCTGAGCGTATTACATGAAGAGCAAGCCAACCTAACTTGAGTTGGTGTTGGCGTATGGTGTACAGGCATGGATACGGAGCTATAGTTGAATTCATTTTGACCACTGGATGCGATGTAGATGTACTTGCAAAAGCTTATACACTTGTAGTTGCAAGTGTCCATTATATGCACATGTACCGATGTAGTACGGGTAAGCCGATGCCAAATAGAGCAAAGAACCGCAAACGGTATCGCATGCGGCTCACTACTTTACATGTACTCTATTTTAACTGTTTACCACTCTCAGGCCAGAGTCCCCACATTAATACTGGTACCAGTGGTACTACTACCGGTGGAACTCTTCGTGGTACAGTAGCAGCAATAATTTTAGTGAAGGATTTAGGTGCCATGTCACAATCCTGCGTTTCGACAAACAAAGTGACGTCTCTACGAAACATGCCACATGTATTGTAGTACGAATACAGGTACATGCACCTGCAAGTTCAGCGAGGGATAAGAATGCATTGCAGCTGGTCAACCCATCTGCGAAATTCGCAATGCGTATTTCGCATACCGGGTAGCGTAATCCAGGGACGCGTGATCGTAGCATTGTAACTTACTTCAGTACTGTACTGAATACAAAGCCGTGTTTCACGGAGAAGCTCTGGATTACGTTCAATAGCAGCTTTTAAACATGCTATTACATGTATAGCCCCGATTCTTTACGGAAAGAAATAGACTTTTTTTTAAAAGTCACGTCAGTGGGTGCAGAGTCGGGCTTCCTGTGGGTTAATTTAAGAAAAAAAAATCCGCAGTAGCAAATATCTCATGCTTGTTGTTTCAATTTACATGTCGAAACGGTCGCGTTTAAATGAGCTTATGATTGAGTACACAGCTGACCTTGAGAGCAAGGTATGCTCTAATGAGGGCTGTTACGATGAGCGGATGGGGGCAGTAGACTTGTGAGGGAAGGGAGAAAAAGAAAAGTGAATTAAATTGTTAGTGCTAGACAATCACCTTAGAGAGATCTTACGTACATCAGGTATAGTTTACCAGGATAGTGAGACGCACTATCCTCATGATTCTGAATTGCGTTACAGAAGTCCCTCAAAGTAAGCGTCACCTACTTACGTGATACCCCGCCATATCTGCTACGGTACGTACCGGCTCAACTGGCCAATCCCAAAATGCACCAAGTTCGGATCCAAGGAGGGAGGATCCCGCCTGGAGGGACCTGGATCCAGGGTATAGGGATGATGGATACAGTGGATCTCGAACTTTCGTGGGACAATGGAGATCACAGACGGTTGCGAGATGATGTTGGATGATGGGAGAGCTCAGATCGACGACGAGTGCAAACTTACAGTGAAGTGGATCCAAGCGACCTGGATCCGGATGAGTGTACCCATAATAGGGTGTCCATGATGATTACGTCATGAATCCGGTGGATCTGAAGATAATACAGCTGGGATGATGGGTCAAGGGAAGAAGGGACATGCAGCCGAGCCTGGTAAGGGATTTAGCAGATGAAAGACATAGAAGGTAGAAATCCAGGCAGGTATAGGCTTAAATATCAATAGAGAACTCAATTTGCACAGTATCACGCAAGTGCCTTCCTGCCCTCAAGATCCGGAACTACATTTGGCCGTACGAGCTCGGAGAAGGATGGGAATTGCGAATCTAGTGTTGGTAGTGATAACTGGATAATATATTGGCCAGATCCTACAGCCTAGTGAGCGTTCCCATACACGTGCTGATCCGACGGGTTAACCGAATTTACTACTTGGTCGGTCATACCCTAGAAGATCTCAGCTCTCAATATCCCGTCACAGGAGGCGGCAAGTACGACGCAAAGGAGCTACTAAGGCAAGGGAACACACCCGCAAGGCAACCCTACGGCCAGATCCACGATCTAGGCCCCGGATCCATAAGCTCGAATATTCGCTTAGGATTCGGAACCATCCACGGACGCAGAGTGAAGATTTTCCACTGCTGCTCCACCCCATCCCCACGTCTCGCCAAGACACTCAAGCTTCACCACTTGAACTCTTCGGAAGTTACCGAGAGAGCAAGATCCCGCCCTACCGACGGGTACACAAGGTGAGGAAAGTTCAGCAGACACGAATCATCGGGGGACCCCCTCCGTTAGTCGGTGTCTGGGCGCAGTTGGTAAGCTGGATCTGGCAATCTCGCAGATTTTGCTGATCCCGCTACACCACAAGACCGCTGTCCGCTTCGTCGTCGAAGCTCTCTGAAAGCTTGGTGGCGGCTGCAAAGCGCGCAGCCGGGCTTGAACTCTCGTTGCGAGCCCCGCCAGACTTGGCAGGCGTAACTGGTACCGTCGGTTGTCCATTCGCCATGTTTCTTGTTTTCGTTTTCTTGTTCTTCTTCTCTTGGTAGCTCGTAAACTGGAAGGCCATACAAACAGTTCACAATGGTCACAATCTGTTCCCGGGTCGCGGCACCAGTTGTGGTGTTGGAGTTCCCACGTGAACTCTAGCTACAAATGTAGTTAGGACGTTCCCACAACAATACGTCTACTAGGATAGTAAACGATCGTTCGGGCGGACCTAAAGACCCCAGTTCTGCCCTTGCACCGGGACAAACTGGACCTTGTAAACAGCTTATATAGGCCAACCAGTAAAAATAAGAACACGCTACTAGCACGAGCAAAGCTAGCAGGTGTTTTGAATCCTCGTGGTCCCAACAGCGGAAGGGTACCAGGCACGGGTAAGCCTTCTACGAGGTCACCGAGTGTTCAACACTCGGTTGGAAGAATAAAAGGGATGCGATCCAAGCACTCCCAGTCGTGCAAATAGGCAACAATAAGCCGTCACGTAAAAACCTCCCGATAGTAATCGGCCAAAATACACAGTCTCTTGGCCTTGCCGGATGAACCCTCGCTACAGAGCTTCGAGCTCACCGACATGCATAACACACTCAAACAAGCTTGACCAGACGCTTACCTTGAAGCCAGACGTCGCTCTGTGTGCTTGAGTGGAAATTCTGTTCTGTATTTATGTTTGCCCTTTCGGGTCTATTCCTAATAAGAAGTCCTAATCAAGTATACAAATATCAAGTGAACAATGATCCGTTATGGATCTTCTTGTACGCCAAGCGTCGTCTGC
>NW_003306450.1:0-3153 GCF_000142945.1 Phytophthora infestans T30-4
ATAAATGTCGCGTGACACAGCGGCAAACGTCTTCTCGCGACCGAGATGAGCGCCCAGCGGAGCATCGTGAACTCATGGATAATCCGTGAGCGCAGACCGGGGTCGTTAGGGACAACGACACGTGGGGCATCAAAGTTGTCGATACTGTACGTCAGCTGCTCGTCCTTGAGACGATATTGGTGGATTTTGTTTCGTACAGAGCGGGAAAGGGCTCCCAGTGTGTCGGCGCTGGGAGAGCGGAGATGCTCCAGGATACTGAAGTACATCGAGTCATGCTCGTAAGCAGCTCGGATCTCGTCGCGAAGTGGCATTACCGGGGAAACGCTCGTCAGGTTGACTCCTGACGCCTCGCACGTGGCACACTCGTCTACATCGTCTTCATCCAGCGAAGCTGGTCGACCCATGCACGGCTGGGTTCTAATTCGGAAGGCCGGAACAAAAGCTTGGGCGAGAAATTTTTTTTTTGCGCGGCTTTTAAATGGAACAGCGAAGTTTTTACTCAGAGGTGAAAGAAAAGCCCACCGGACCTTCCCCCGTGAGAAAGGAGAGATGAGGACTCTTCATCGCTGTCCTCAGCGATGCATGGTCGGTGTATACCGCGAAGGTATCCTCACTCAACAAGTACACTCTGAACTTGATCAGAGCGTAGCGCATCGCATCGAGCTCCTTGTCGTGAACAGGGTAGTTGCGCTCCGCCGGCTTCGTCTGCCGGGACTGGTAGCTTACGACACGCTCTCGACCTTCTTCATCGAATTGCATCAGCGCACAGCCGATGGCAAAATCACTCGCGTCGCAGACGACGTGAAAAGGCTTCGAGTCATCCGGGAGCGCGAGGATTGGGGTCTCGGTGAGACTCTTCTTCACTGAGTCGAAGGCGGCTTGATGTGCGGAAGTCCACGACCACGACACATCTTTCTTCAACAACGAAGAGAGCGGCTGGACCAATCCGGCGTAATTTTTCGTGTACATGTACTTGTGGAGATAACTTGCGAGACCCAGCCACTGACGCAGTTCAGTGGGATTCTGTGGAGTAGGCCACGCACATATCGACGACACTTTCTCGGGGTCGGCGCGGACGCCGTTCTTGCTCACAAAGCAGCCAAGCACCGGAATCTCCGGCGCGCAGAACATACACTTCTTCAAGTTGGCATACTGCTTGTTTTCGCGCATCACTTGGAAGACTTGCCTCAGATGCTTCAAGTGGACTTCAAGCGCGCTGAGGCCTCCCTCAGCGCGACTGTGTACGAAGATGTCATCGAAATAACTCGGTGCGAAATCGCGGAGCGGGCGCAGCACATGGGATACCATGCGATTGAACGTGGCGGGAGCATTCCTTAAGCCTTGTGGCATAACAAGCCACTCCCAGAGCATACCACTGGGAGTGCTTACCGCTGTGAGCGGTATATCGCTCAGCCTCATGAGGATTTGGTAGAACCCATCGGTCAAGTCGATGGCGCCGAAGACCTCACTACCCGACATTGCGTCAAGCACCATGTCCTTCCGAGGGATCGGCGTCTGGGCAGGGATGGTAGCGTGGTTCAGCTTGTTGACGATGCGCCATCCACCCGTGGCTTTCTTCACACAGAAGGTCGGACTGGAGTGCGGCGATGTGCTCTCACGCACACGACCCACCTTGCGACGGCTCTCGAAAAAGTCATCGATAGCTTGGACCTGATCGGCGTCGGTGATCAGGCAAACCTGTTCGATTTCATCGGCCTTGAGGCCGCGAAGAAAGTTCTTCCAGGAGAGACCTGAAAGTCGAGTGATCGACCCTGCCTCGCCAGGCGGGTTTGCAAGCTCGAGTGTTCGTCGGCGGCCGGAGGTACCTTCCACATACTCAAGCACGCAGACCGACTCCGTCGGTGAGCTGTCACTTGGTACGGGCTCTCGGCGAGGTTTCAGCCGACGCCGCCGCAACTTCCTCTTTCGCCGCCTCAGATGCGAACTCGAGGATGATGATTCGCTCTCGCTGGACGAGATATCACCCCCCTCTAGCGGGGGCTCCTGCTCGACCGCGGTAGTGTTCAAGCGGGAGCGCCAGCTGCTCGACCACCGGCTCAATTGACGGGAGCCCCTGCTCGACCGCCATCTCGTTCGTCTGCGGAAGCCCCTGCTCGACCGCCATCTCATTCATCTGCGGGAGCCCCTGCCCGACCGCCATCTCATTCGTCTGCGGGAGCCCCTGCTCGACCGCCAGTTGGTCTTCATCCCCGCGTCGCCGCGGGGATTCGTCAGCTAACAACACTGCGCAAGCCGTGCAGAGAGGGCCATCGCCCCCTCTGTGCACAACGTGCGTCGTGGATGACCGCGTAATTCATCTCAATGACGAGGAAGTCGTCGTTTCTTTTAAAACCGTCGAACGTGTACGGAAGTGTAATCTCGCGCCGCGCGACGCGGCGTGATTTCCCATCGGCCAACTTGACAGCGACCTGTGGTGTAGGGATTTCCAGATTCGACCATACGCCGACCTACTTTAGGTCAAGAATCGGCTCGGTCTGATAACCCAGAGCTTAGGAGCCAAGGATCACGGTAAGTACTCGGCGATCTGTCCGGATATGCTATCCGGATAGCCGCTGAGCTCAACGGCCGCCTGAAGAGTCGGTAGAGATCCGAAACGACTACATTTCACTAGATATTTGTATGAGAAGCATAGGATTAAATAGGAGGAGCCGAAAAGGCTCCCAGAAGATAACAGAGCAGAATTTTCCTAGTCAAGACACGTGTACACTTTTCCGGTAAGTCCCTGCATAGGGCTGGATTATGCCTGCCGTCAATACTCGAGAGGCATAGCTTGTAGGGTATTGACTGGTAGCGCCAAGAGATTAGGTCGGTCCGCGTATGACGTAGATGACCAGCGAGATGGAGAGGAAGAACAGATCACGCGAGCTGTGAACGAGATTGTGGACTGCTCGTACTCCGTTGTCGGCGGTAGCTCGTCTCGTCATGCACCAGGCAGTCGTGGATATGCCACGCAGTTGTGCTCCGAAGGAGGCGCCGTTGGCTGTGTGACCAAGCACGGCGCGTGCTTCGCTGTCTGCTGTCCGAGTGTGGAGGTTGCACACGCGCTATTCACATGCTACGACGCGACAGACAAGAGTTTTGTCGTGACGAAGGCAAGTGGTCGAGACTTGTTTGCACTGGACCACAAGCCTG
>NW_003306451.1:0-3156 GCF_000142945.1 Phytophthora infestans T30-4
TCAGAAATTCACGGTAAATCCGTCCCATATCTAGTTCGCTTTCCTGACCTCATGTCGGAGATCCCCTTGACTCCGAACTCGTCAGCTTCGAGATACACGTCCCAACCATCCTCCGGTAGGAGGACTTCGTCGAAATCCACTCGGTCGGATTCATCCACCGAAAGATGGATCTCAGGCCTGTCCGGATATTCTCTGACCAGCTTCAGCTTGGATACGTGTACCACGGGGAACAAGCGATATTCGGTACCTGCCGTTTCCAACTTCATCTCATGTTCCTCAATCTTCTCACTTACTCGGAACGGTCCGTGCCAGAGATGGGCCAGTTTACGGGCGTACCCTTCCTTCACTCGATCTAAATAAAGCCACACCCGCGATCCCACTTGGATTTGATGCGGACGGGCGTCTTCGTTGTGTCGATCCGCTCGATCTTGTATCGCACTCCGCAGCCGTTCGTTCACTTGGGATCTGGCTTGCCGGTAGTATTTCTGGACTTGGTATCGCCATCGTCTTGGATCTCGGTTTCTCTTCTTCTTGGTGCTACATACTGGAATGGCCGCTTCTAGGGTGGATTTGGGATCCCACCCATGTACCAAGTAAAATGGGGTATCACCCCGGATCCTGTCTTGGGCGGTGTTCATCGCGAAGGGGAGTCGTTCTGCGTACTCATCCCAATCCCTCTGATCCAAATCCTGAACATACATCTTGAGTGCCCTCGTGATCGTCTGTACCATGCGTTCGGCCGATCCATTGGCTTGGGGACGATATTCCATGGTTGCCCGCTGTCTCTGCCCCAGGATCCGGTTGAAGGCTCGAAAGAAATCAGACATAAATCCTGACTCCCGATCATGCCGAATCATCTCACTAGCTCCTAATCTTCGAAGAACGCACTCCTCGTACGATTCGGCGATGGTTTGTGCAGTTCTAGACGCGCTAGCTTTGGCTATCACATATCCGGTAAACAGATCTATCCAGATCAACAACTCTGTGTTTCCTTTGAACGACTTGGGTAACGAGGGGATGTGATCCATGGCTATAATTTGGAAAGGGTAAGTCGCTTGGACATTGCCAGGTGACTCCCCTTCGATTGTGGGCCTGCCCTTGCCTGTCTCACAATCCACACATTCACCGAAAGAACTATGCACGCTCTTGAATAGTCCCCTCCAGTTGAAACATTCCCGGATCCGTTGGTAGGTCCGACCAATACCCTGATGTCCCCCTTCTAAACTAGCGTGGTAGTGGTGTAGGACATCCTGTTGTAAGGTTTCTGGCATCACCAATCTCATCTATCCATCCCGATCCTCGTGGACCCTCTTCGTAGGGGGGGCAATAGAAGAGCAAGTCATTCAGATCCACTGCGTAATCCGTAGCGATAATGCTGTAGGATTTGGCATCCTCCCGACTCAAGTCTCGTACATCCCCCATCAGATACTTCTTCAGTCCCAGGATCCACGCTTCCTCGTTCTGTGCTTTGAGGATCCGCTCATGCGGACTCCCTTCACGAATGTTTCCTCGAGGATCGGGGGGCTGGATCCAATCCTTCCTCTGGACCTAGTGACAGCCATCACCTGGACTGTCCTTTTCCCGGATCCAACCACTACCACTTCGTCAAGTCGGTTCAACGTAACGAGATCCTGATGTTCGGCTTCTCCCTCCAGTTCGACACCACATTGATTCCGTAAAGCGGCACTGGCCAAAACTATCCGCACTGGCATTCCAATCTCGCTTGACATGTACCAACTCGTGATTCAACCCAACCACGCAGGTGGATCATCACTATCTGCCGTAACAGTGTTAGGGCCGGGGCCTTGCAGTCAATCTCACCTCGCACCTGTATGATTACCAAATTTGAATCCCCACAAATCACCAGCCGTTTTGGATCTTGTCCCTTTAGTAAATCCAAACCCAGATGGAGTCCGTTATACTCCGCTTCATTGACGGTGAGGCCTTCCGCGTAAGTGGATCTGGCCCGTACAACTTCCCATCCGGGCAATTTCCACAGTATTGCACTGTATGCTCCTCCTCCGCGTCGTACACGAGCGGATCCATCGAAACTCAGGACGTATAGATCCTCATCCACCTGTACCGTCGGGATCGGGATCTGATCCGGCGTTTGGGCTCTTTCTTAGGGGCGATCATAGTCAGCGCCTCATCCATCTTAGCTCGAGGAGGGTGTTCGCGGCCAGAATTCCCAGATTTTTTTTTTTTCCCTCTTGGGACAACTTTAAAACATTTCAAATCTTGCAGAAGGAAGAATAAAAAGCCACCCCGCCCCAAAGTCCCAAACGTCCTTGCAACCCGGCCGACTTGAACAGCCAGGCTAGCGTGGAGTGTCGAGTCAGGATCCGGATGGATCTTCCCACTAGCAGGTTATAATTTAGATCCAACACGCGCAGGAGCGCGAGTATCTCTTTCTCCACCGCTCCGTAGTTCAGTTCATTCGGCTTCAGTGTCCGGCTGACAAAGGTGACTGGATGACAGATCCCTTCATGTTCTTGCACCAGAGCTGCTGAGACTGCCCAGTCACTGGCATAAACAATTACCGTAGGTTGACGTTCCGGATCGAAATGACGGAGGATAGGTGTGGTCGCGATCCTGCTCCTCAGTTCCACGAATGCGTGTTGAGCTCGGATCCACCGAGATTCTGCCTTTTCCAAGTTCTGATCCGTCGTCTCTATCCAGACTGGATCCTCTCTCTGTTGGTCTCGGAGTGGATCCAGCTCCTGTGTTAGGTCCTCTTCTGACGTCATACCACTTGGATCCCTTCGTGGATCCGACATCTCCCGGGCCAGAGCTCGTTGGATTTTCATCTGGACAGCTGGAGCGGTCATCGCAGCAAAATCTACCTCTCTTAATTCATACAACACCGCGGCAAACAGGGCGTAATCTTCGATGAACCGACTGTAGTAGTTCAAACTGCCCAAGAAGGATTGCATCGCTCGTAACGACTGTGGGAAGGACAAATCAGCTAATGAAGACAGGTCCTTAGGATTCGCCTCTAATCCCTCCTTGGAAACTCGATGGCCCAAGTAATCCACCTTGCGCATCCCCCAATAGCTCTTATCCACACTGATAGAGAGATTCCACTTAGTACACGCCTCCAGTAGGGATGTCACTCTTTCGCACAACTGATCCCACGATTCCGCCGAAATCAGAATG
>NW_003306452.1:0-3157 GCF_000142945.1 Phytophthora infestans T30-4
CCATTTGATTGACAAAAAAAAATAAGAAAAATTCTTTTTTTCTTGAATTTATTTCTATACAGCGACAAACATTACGCCAACATGGTCGATGGTTTGAGCCTACCAAGGGTGAAGTCACTGCAGATCCACCTAAGGTCTGTCAGGTCACTGGATCCCGTGGATCTGAGGATGTTGGATCCATGGATCTGCTAACAGGAGAGTCCCGTGGGTACTGGAAGTACCATGCCCCGGGAAAGTGGTTCAGACAAGCCAAGGTAGGGGGCAAGATCAACAATGAAAAAGCAATCCTACTCCTAGATAGTGGTGCCGAGGTGTCTATACTGGATACCGCCTTTGCTCGTAAGGTTGGGTGCCAAGTGGATGGGAGTCGGATCCAAGATTGTGTTGGGATTGGTGAAGGCGTGTACCGTACGAACGGGAGAACGCGGATTAAGATCACGCTGGCAGGTTGTTTGGTGTATTGGTTTGACATTTGGGTCGGGGATCTCGCTGGTCAAGACGCCATCCTCGGGATAGATTTCATGGTACCAGCCGGAGTGAGGTTGGATCTAGCGGATGGGACACTTTGTTTCCCTGACGAGATGCGGATCCAGCTCAGCGGACGGCGACCGTTGTATGGAGCAAAGATGAGGATCATAAGGGCGGATAAGACAACCTGGATCGAGCCCGGGGAAACCTGGGAGCTGCCAGACCGGTTAAAGTGGGTGGAACATGAGAAACTGTGGGTCACTCGGGGCGAAATGGGTACCTACCGTAATCCAGGGGCCAGGTCGATCACAATACCTCCAGGTCACGAACGTCAGCGATAAGAGACTATTACTGGACCATTATGAGGAGATCGGGCGATGGTTGGCGAAGGACGGTATCCCTAGGTGACCTGGATATGTGTCAGTGGGATCCCGCCGCTACAAAGAATGGCAGAATCTGGTGTACGAGGCGACTACCGAGATCGAATCTCTCGCAGAGGTGGAGCTCCCAGCGGAGCCAACTGGCCCCTTGGTGGATCGGCCTTCATATCCAACTCCGCGAAAGATCCTGCAGAGGGATCGACGGGTTGAGATCCAAGCAATGGAAGTTGGATCCAGGACGGGGGACGATCCCCAGAGTCGGCCCTTAGATAACGCAGGGGTCGGTGGATGAAGGATTGCAGAGGGCTAAAGCCGAGCAGCCGGATCCCGCTGATCCACAAGTGGATCCCAAGCTCTCCATTGGATAAAGTGCCTGGATCCCTATCGAGAGTGGCAACACTAGTCAAACCCCGAGCTGTCGGGCTTAAACTCGTTAGAGGACCAACTGGGATCCAACTGGTGGTTTCCCCTGATACCAGGGTACCTGAACCCCCGACGATAGAAGGACTGCCAGGCGAGAGAGGGCCGCGGTGTTTGGATCCAATGGTGGATCCTACGAAGACGGAAGATGAGCAAGTCTGTTACCGTGAAGGCTGGGATCTACACGCCGAGGATCTGGGAGAAGGCATGGCGGTGATCCCGGAGGTACCACTGACCACAGAAGAAGTCACGATTGATGATATCCAAGTGGATCCGGGGGCGAATGAACCTGCTGAAGTGGATCGTCTGCGTCAGAAAATCTGGGAGAGCCGACATCTGCTGATTGGTAAAGGTAATGCGTTACCGCCCGCTGCCCGCGGAGTCAAATGTGACATCGATGTCGGCGACGCGAAACCGATCGCTCAGAGGATGCGGAAGGTGGCACCTCAGTTCCGGGAAAATCTATCGGACCTGATTAAGGGCCTGCTGCAAGCCAAGATCATCAGTTTCTCGACGTCCCCGTGGGCATCCCCAGTGGTAATCATCATCAAGAAGAACGGGGTGGATATACGTCTGTGCATTGATTACCGGCTGGTTAACGGTCTGACTCGATTGATGGTGTATCCGATGCCTCTAATCAATGAGCTGTTGGAAGATCTGGATAAAGTACTCTGGTACTGTTCTCTAGACATGGTCAGTGGTTTCTGGGTGGTTACTATGACGGATCGAGCTCGCGCAATATCCACATTCATCACACCGTTTGGCCTGTTCGAGTGGAACCGGATGCCGTTCGGATTGAAGAACGCACCCCAGATCTACCAACGCCTGATCGATAACGCCCTCTATGGATTCACCCGAATACCGGAGTCCGAAACAGGTGGGTCTGGGGAAGGCCATACGGAAGTGGATCCAGTCGAAGCGGGGGAGCCAGGGGATCCTGGGACCCCATCTGTGTTAGGACGCAGATCTTACATCGACGACATTCTGATCCCGGCGGAATCGTGGGATCAGTTGTGCGAGAGAGTGACGTCCTTAATGGAGGCGTGTTCTAAGTGGAATCTCTCTATTAGTGTGGTAAAGAGCTATTGGGGGATGCGCAAGGTGGAGTACTTAGGCCATCGAGTTTCCAAGGAGGGATTGGAGGCGAATCCTAAGGACCTGTCTTCATTAGCCGATTTGTCCTTCCCACAGTCGCTACGGGCGATGCAATCTTTCTTGGGCAGTTTGAACTACTACAGTCGGTTCATCGAGGATTACGCCCTGTTTGCAGCGGTATTGTACGAATTGAGAGAGGTAGATTTTGCCGCGATGACCACTCCAGCTGTCCAGATGAAAATCCAACAAGCTCTGGCCCAGGAGATGCCGGATCCACGAAGGGATCCAAGTGGTAGGACGCCAGAAGAGGACCTGAAACAGGAGCTGGATCCACCCCGGGACCAACAGAGAGAGGATCCAGGCTGGATAGAGACGACGGATCAGAACATGGAACAGGCAGAATCTCGGTGGATCCGAGCTCAACACGCATTCGTGGAACTGAGGAACAGAATCGCGACCACGCCTATCCTCCGTCACTTCGATCCGGAACGTCAACCTACGGTAATAGTTTATGCCAGTGACTGGGCAGTCTCAGCAGCTCTGGTTCAAGAACATGAGGGGATCTGCTATCCAGTCACCTTCGTCAGCCGGACACTGAAGCCGAATGAACTGAACTACGGAGCGGTGGAGAAAGAGATACTCGCGCTTCTGCGCGTGTTGGATCTGAATTACAACCTGCTAGTGGGAAGACCCATCCGGATCATGACTCGACACTCCACGCTAGCCTGGCCGTTCAAGTCGGCCGGGTTGCAAGGACGTTTAAGACAGTGGGCAGCTTTACTCTCGCCTGGACG
>NW_003306453.1:0-3157 GCF_000142945.1 Phytophthora infestans T30-4
CGTTCAAACTGATACGGCTATGATTTCTTTAAAAACACCATCTGGATACTCTTTAGCTGTCTTACTGTCTGGCTTGCCTAGGTTAGGGTGAACTGCAATCGTAGAGTATGGCTGAAGCATTGTATCCTTCTTCGCCTGTGGGATGTCGGCTTTATCCAGTTCCTTCTTTATTGCTCCAAGCCAAGCCTCCTGAATGTCTTCCGCATCTAATGCATCAAAGGTCTTCATAAACGGTGCATTCATTAGGGCTATCAATGTACCGCTAACTAGCAGTGGTTTGTCTTCTTCGGATACCTTGGCTTTAGTCCAAATTAGCTCATGTAATTCCTTAGAGAATGCTAATAGGTCTGAATGACGCTTCTTGGCTACCTGGGGGTCGAATGATGCCAAACGATAATAATCATCGAAGGGGATAATATCAGCAACCGGAGCACCAGCTTCGTTGGATAGCTCTTTCACTTCGGTCGTGCCTTCCGGGATCAAGAAATTTGAAACCTTTAACGAACTAACCGTCGAACCACTAACCGCTATTGCTATGACTGTGTAATGTTTTGAAAGATGCATCGCATAGTGCAGAACACCATCTACAGCGTATTCTACAGGCTTATCTCTTGCCAGACTCTCATGCTTCTTTACATCTGGCTTACATTCAACAACAATCAGAAAGGATGTATCTTTCCGACTTGAAATTATGAATTCAGGATAACCCGTGTTTCCTTTGGCATTTTTACTAGCCTTAGAGAGCGAGGTCTTTACTTTAGCAATCTCAGATTTCTGTTCCTCAATTGTAATGCCGTTATCGGGTTGGTTATAACCAAGGGCGCGTAACTTATCACGCACCAAGCCTTCCGTTTTTCTTTCGTTTGCCATATCAGATTCCTACCCACTTTTGCTAATAATGTGATTTCCGAAGTTAAAAAAGTATCAAGAACTAAATATAATATTCGCTCTAATGAGCCTAACCGAGTAAAAATCATACACTATAATATATTCTCGATTAAATACAAACCTCCTCTTTTTGAGAAGCTTTCGCACAAATTCGAGCCTCTTAATGCAAAAATTTATCCGTCACTTATGGTACGGTTCAGCTTAACGGGTTTATCGGCGAAAAATGTGGAAAAGATTGCTATAGCATGCTGCCTCCTTAGTTAATAGAAATAACTATTATCATATTCCACTACGAATTCGGAGGGATGTATTGAAGTCCTTCCGTACGATAGAAACGATAAATGGAAGAATAATGAGATTTTTAGAGGAAATCGGAGTTAGTTTCGGTGAGCTTCCATATATCCCTCATGAAAATCAAGATTATCCGCTTTTGTGCGCTTATGGAAATAGCTGTATGATTAGAGCAGTCGAATATATGAGGAGTGTGGAATTTGAGCGAGAACCAGTTTGATAGATTAGCGGAAGTACGAGAAGGCTACGTAATGCGAAATGAGCAGAACGGTATAGAAATTTCCTGTACAGAAAAGTTTGTAGAGGGATGGAAGAAGCGGGGTTTTATCGTGATAAGAAAAGGCATGATTAAATTGGTGGATAGCTCTGAACCGGAACGAAAGGAAGAATAGTTTGGTCTGGATTTTGTTAGCTTCACAGGAATTTCGCTTGTGACTTGGATGCTCCAGAGCCTAATTAGATTACCAATGACAACTATCGGTAGAATCCTTATATTAATTTTCTTGGAGTTTTTCGGAATCTTGGCAGTGAAAATATTTCTGTATTTCCCACAAAGCGCCCATGGGTATGTGAAAAATCCTTTAAAAAAGCATGGCCGCAATACTCTTTAATGAACTAAAGCGAACAACCGCGAACAACCGTATGTTGAATTCTCTATCACGTTAAAGCTTTAGTTAAAAGGGGGCTAGATAAGAGACGGCAAAGGAGAACGCCATAAAGGCTGTTCTCCTTAAATCTGTCCGAATATTGATTTGAAACAATAAATAAGAAGGAATTAGATCTGAAAATATAATACGGTATTATCTAACTCGTGTCCTCTGCAACAATTCGGTTCGAACTGAAGAATAAATATCAATTTCTGCCGAGTGTTCAACCGTCAAAGATACACAGTAACTTTGAGTGTAGTTTAAATCTGATATCCATTTATTGAGACATCTTACCACGAGCGTTATAGGTGCGTCCATTTGTGCGGTTTTAAAACGTCGTATCGCTTTTTGATGGCACCCTTTGTTTCTAATATTTACACCTGGTTTTAAATCAATCTCATATGGCTTTAGTGCAGTAGGAGTAGTGTTTTCCTCCTCTGTCTCCTCAACTTCTGTAATAGCATAGTGTGCTATTATTTCATCAGGTATAACGGTATGAAACAGCTTAACCTCCATTTGTGCTCCTAAATAACTGTCGCCTCGTGTAGCTCTTACAATAGGGTCAAACGTAAGTGCTGCTGATATCTTTTTTGTACCTTTGGTTTCAAAGAAGTTACTTGGCAGATTCACAGAATACGTCTTCACTCTATTCAAACCGATTACACCCTCATCCAGCAAAACAATCCTGTTATCCATTGAATAAATAGCTTTTTCTACGTTTGGAATCCCGTATCCCGCCATTTGCCATTGTGCTTTTTCTTGTTTTGATGCGGTGTATCCCAAACTTGGAACTGGCGTAAGCTCTGTTGATTGAAGCAGTAAATTCTTAATATAATTGGCAGATTTGTCAGGAAAGCTGTTAGCGATTTGCCCAAGAAGATTCGATACTTTCGGTGCAGAGAAACTTGTGCCATTATCAAAGCTGAATAAAGCCTCTGTAGGATTATTGGATAAAAGCGCTACTTTTCCTCCTATATTTTCCATCACACGGTTAAAGTTTTCCCTTACAATCAGATTCCCACCATACTCCACGATCTCAGGTTTCATCATGCCATTGATTCCAAATCCTGTTCTACTGAACGGAGAAGGTTGTCCTTCTTCTGCAAATGTATGCCAAATATCTTGACCTGGTCTAGGCTCCATTGCTCGCGTAGAAGTTGCAATAGACCCAACCGTCAATGAAAGCGCTGAAGTGGCCGGATTAATTATTTTAAAATCTTTATTTTCAACGAGGTAGTTTGGATACCCATTTATTATCTCTTCAAGATCATAGAACAAACTGGGTTTTTGATTGCCAGATGAAGTTACAAATACTACGTTACGGTATTCTA
>NW_003306454.1:0-3158 GCF_000142945.1 Phytophthora infestans T30-4
TTTATAGGAGAAGCGCGTAGACCTGCTAAACGTACGCGATGAGTTTGCAACGACATTTAACACGAAGTTCGGCTCGTACAAATGCTAACTTGGTCTACAACATGGATGAGACAGGTATTTACTTAGACTCGCCGCCGTAAAAAAGCTGTCAGAAAGGCCAAGGTAGCGTCGACCACGGCCGAGCAAAAGCACTCGGTCAGACTAACAGCTGTGTGTACTGTCGAGAGGCTTTGAGTTGCCTTTCTGCTCCTTTTCTGGATTTTGGGGGGGGGGGTTGCCAGAGAAAACACATATGCGTTTTCTACCCCAAAATATTTTTCTCCAATATTATATTTGGCGCGTGGTGTGAGAATTATTTATTTGGAAAAAATTATATATTTGTCTTATATTTTTTGAGGGACACTTTTACACTCTTCACAAGAGAAAGAGCCGAGGTGGGACGTTGGGGGGCCCTTCGGGGTGGGGCCATTTTTATCTACGTACCCTACTTGTCCAATACATTCTAGAAGGCTCGGTTCTATTGGTGGACAACTTAGACTGTCGTCTCTAGTTAGCTTAAATTGATCGTCAAGAACGCGCTGTTCTCTACTCTTCAACCTCTCCCAAAAATTTCGACGTCGGTTTGCCAGCCCTTAGACGTGGGCCTCATTGGCCCATTGAAAGCCAAGTTAAAGGCGCTTTGGCTAACAGAAAGACCCCCACCACTCAAGCTAGTTGAAAGAAGAAAAAAGGAAACGGCCGCCGACAAGAGACTGGAGACAATCAAGCGAACAATCAAAGCATGGGAGTGTCTTAGCCAGGGGCTATCATGAAGGTGCTCAACAAAGTGCTTCTTACAAAGTTTGAGTGAATATAGCTACATCCTTGTTTTGCTAAATTCTAGTATTTGTTTATGAAACGATATATAATTCCAGGTTCAGCAACAAATCGACCAAGATTTTTCTGCAAATCATGTCAAGAAAACCCCGACCAACTGTGGCAGCTACATTCTGTCCGTCCCTGTCTAATGTACACGATTGATTATGTACTGCGCTAATATAGCAGAAACAGCTTTGTACTAATAAGACAAAATTGCAAAAACACCGCTTGAAACGGTGTGCAACACGCTCAAATGCACAATAGCATCTTTTGGGGCGGGGTGACGCAGGGCTGCGCGGTATTTGCGGAGGCGAGCCCAGCGCCAAACTCACCAGCAAGCCGCGCAATGCACTATCCAGGTGAGAGAATCTATTAATCGCGAGCGAAACGAGCCCCAGCCAAGATTTGGTAACGACCTCTTATATTATATTACTCTCCTGGCAGCTCTTACGAATGCCAAGTCAAAACAGATCTAAGGTGCTATCCTGCAATACGTGCACTTCTTTGAAATATTAAAGTACACAATTTCAACCTTAAAACTGCGAAATTCGTGGTAAAATGTACGTTTGAAATGCCATTGTAAAAAGGGGCTGACGCTACTTATTCTGCCAATCATCTCCGATTTCACTAGTTGCACCGCGCTGTTTAGCTCGCGGTGTTATTAATAACGCCGCCAACTGCTCACCACGGGTGGCAAGCGAAATACACGTGGCGCCTCAGTAGATCGGTAATAATGGTGTGTACAGTAAATGCCGCATCCCAGTAAAGAACGGCAAACCGAGTCGGTAATTTTGCGCGAGGTGTTTATCTACCAATAACCTGTACTATCTAATCACTTGTCATATTTGATAATACGTTATATTTCTTTTGATAGATTTTCAGACCAGATAGTTTATTTTGCGAGATTGACCTACGAAGTTTTAATTTTTAGGCTGTAATGGTGCTGTTAAGATGACTGGGAATTAAATAAAGAAACGACAAGCACTCGTGGTCGATCTCCATACATTGGGCACAAGGCATTAACAAAAAATTATAATCCCATCAAACAGAGCCGGGCTTTGTTTTATCAGCACAAAACTCAGAATGGATACGCATTCGCAAATTGCGTAAGCTTGTTTACTGTTGAATCCTTAAATGTAATCACTTGCACTCTTTAAGCAATGAAACAAATCGCCTTGGCAGCAAGGCTCGTTAAGTATTGGCGCTGGTAGTCAAAGCGGGCGTGTCAGCTTAGCTCATTTCTGAATTTCATCGCCTGACATCAACGTTCAACAATGCGCTCGTATCAGTTGACCCTCTTTTTCGGTCTGGTCGTGCTTCTAGCAACCACAGAAGCTGTCTCACCCGACATCGCCACGACGAGTCGGAAATACGCGTACACGTCTCAGAATCGCTCGCTGTCGGCTGAGTACAACGTCAAAGTAAGGAGAAGCCTGCGGGGTGAGGGCAACAACAAAGACATGGAGGAGCCCAACGCTGACGATGGAGAGTGAGTTTTTTTCAGATCTTACTAAACTGGATTGTCTACGGTTTGAGGGTCGGTGCTAATCCAAACACTCGAGTGAGTCGCTTCGAGGAGAAAATGTTTTTCGAGTTCTCCCAAGCCGGCAAGACGCCGATAAATATGGGAGCCGTGAAACTGGATAAGAAGGGCGTCATCGCAAAAAGGTACAAAGCTTGGTACGAAGAAAAGTGGCGGCTGTTGGAGGCCAGGATTAATTACATGGGTCTGTACACGACTGAGGCCAGGATTAATCATGGACATGATTATCGTACTTAAGTGATGATCATATGGGAAAGATACGGTAAGATTCGAAGATTCACAATGTGGGGCTGTGCGTAATCCAGGATTAATAGTATACCGTCACAGGATTGCTGGGAGTGAGATCGACGAGGAACCGATGAAGAAGAAGCTTGGAGTCTTGCAGAAGTAGCAAAAGAGAAAGTGGTTGTATTTGTCCCATATAAAATAAAATGTGACAAGTAACGGTTGGTGATGAGGGTTCTCAGCCCTCCCTGCATCTCAACTTCTTCAGTCTTCAATTGTGGACTGGCGAGATCGCTTGGCAACGAACTCGGGTCAAACTCATTCGGGACCAGCTGATCGTCATCCACACCTTTCTTCGTCTTCTTTAGACGCTTGTTCCTTTCAGCGCAAGACATCGTCTCCTTCACGGGGATGACTTGCATCGAACGTCGGCAGTAGTCGACGAAGTAGCTCTGCCACGCTTCCCAATTAGCGTGGTATTTGACCGGCGGGTTCACGGGCACACTCGCAGCGTCGGTGCTCTGGCTTCCAG
>NW_003306455.1:0-3161 GCF_000142945.1 Phytophthora infestans T30-4
TGGGATGGTACAGGACCCTGAGGATCTCCATGGGACGGAGTCAGCACTAGTCAGGTGTCCACAGGGGCGGATCCCGGAAGGCACACTGAATCCTGGATTGCTGAAAACCATCTGGTCTGTGAGAAGTGTGGCAAGAAAGGTCATCCCGGGGATCATTGCTTCTACGTGTGTCGCGGGTGTGGCGAGATTCACGACGTCGGCAAGTGCCCGATGGAAGAATTCTACAACCAGATCCGCCAATGGTTTGATCCAGCCAAGCACCGAGGGATGTTGCCAGAAGTGGCCGAGAAGATGTTAAACTAGGACGCTCGCCGGGTTTGAATCCGGTACGAGCCGAGCGTTCTAGGTACTGCATTTATGCATTTGTGAACAAGACATCGCTAGATCCAGGTAGCAGGACCCTAGATCCAGTCGATAATACACGTGATCTACATGAAGTGTCAGTTGCCAAGATCTCTAGTTTGCGCCAAGTGGATGAGTTTGCCAGATCCGAAGTCTCTTCAACCCTGGATCTACAAAGGGGAGAGGCACGTGGTTATTGGGAGAAGCGCCAACATGGTCGATGGTTTGAGTCTACCAAGGGTGAGGTCACTGCAGATCCACCTAAGGTCTGTCAGGTCACTGGATCCCGTGGATCTGAGGATGTTGGATCCATGGATCTGCTAACCGGGGAGTCCCGTGGATACTGGAAGTACCATGCCCCAGGAAAGTGGTTCAGACAAGCCAAGGTAGGGGGCAAGATCAGCAATGAAAAAGCAATTCTACTCCTAGATAGTGGTGCCGAGGTGTCTATACTAGATACCGCCTTTGCTCGTAAGGTTGGGTGCACAAGTGGATGGGAGTCGGATCCAAGATTGTGCTGGGATTGGTGAAGGCGTGTACCGTACGAATGGGAGAACGCGGATCAAGATCACGCTGGCAGGTTGTTTGGTGTACTGGTTCAATATTTGGGTGGGAGATATCGCTGGTCAAGACGCCATCCTCGGGATGGATTTCATGGTACCAGCCGGAGTGAGGTTGGATCTGGCGGATGGGACACTTTGTTTCCCTAACGAGATGCGGATCCAGCTCAGCGGACGGCGGCCGTTGTATGGAGCGAAGATGAGGATCATAAGGGCGGATAAGACGACCTGGATCGAGCCCGGAGAAACCTGGGAGCTGCCAGATCGGATAAAGTGGGTGGAACATGAGAAACTGTGGGTCACTCGGGGCGAGAAATGGGTGCCTACTGTAATCCAGGGGCCAGGTCGATCACAATACCTCCAGGTCACGAACGTCAGCGACAAGAGACTATTACTGGACCATTATGAGGAGATCGGCCGATGGTTGGCGAAGGACGGAATCCCTAGGCGACCTGGATATGTGTCAGTGGGATCCCGCCGTTACAAAGAATGGCAGAATCTTGCGTACGAGGCGACTACCGAGATCGAATCTCTCGTGGAGGTGGAGCTCCCGGCGGGGCCAACTGGCCCCTTGGTGGATCGGTTTTCATATCCAACTCCGCGAAAGATCCTGCAGAGGGATCGTCGGATTGAGATCCAGACAGTGGAGGTTGGATCCACGGCGGGGGATGATCCCCAGAGTCGGCCCCTAGATAACGCAGGGTCGATGGATGAAGGATCGCAGAGGGCTGAAGCCGGACCGCCAGATCCCGCTGACCCACAAGTGGATCCAAGCTTTCCATTGGATAAAGTGCCTGGATCCTTGTCGAGAGTGGCCACACTAGCTAAACAGGAACCATCGTGGGTAAACCCACCAGAGGATCAAGTCGATCCAAAAGGTGGCTTCCCCAGTACAAGGATACCCCGACCCCACGAAGACAGAAGGGATGACGGTGGAAGGAGAGTCGCGGTGCTTGGATCCAAGGGTGGATCCGACAAAGACTGAAAACGAACAAGTCTGTTACCATGAAGGCGGGGATCTACACGCCGAGGATCTTGGAGAAGGCATGGCGGTGATCTCGGAGGTACCACTGACCACAGAGGAGGTCACGATTGATGATATCCAAGTGGATCCAGGGGCGAACGAATCCGCTGAAGTGGATCGTCTACGGCGGAAGATCTGGGAAAGCCGAAATCTGCTGATTGGTAAAGGTAATGCGTTACCGCCCGCTGCCCGCGGAGTCAAATGTGATATCGATGTCAGCGACGCGAAACCGATCGCTCAAAGGGTGCGGAAGGTGGCACCTCAGTTCCGAGAAATACTATCGGATCTGATTAAGGGCCTGCTGCAAGCCAAGATCATCAGCTTCTCAACGTCCCCGTGGGCGTCTCCGGTGGTAATCATCATCAAGAAGAACGGGGTGGATATACGTCTGTGCATTGATTCCCGGCTGGTTAGCAGCCTGACTCGATTGATGGTGTATCCGATGCCTCTAATCAATGAGCTGTTGGAAGATTTAAATAAAGTACTCTGGTACTGTTCTCTAGATATGGCCAGTGGTTTCTGGGTGGTTATTATGACGGATCGAGCTCGCGCGATATCCGCATTCATCACACCGTTTGGCCTGTTCGAGTGGAACCGGATGCCGTTTGGATTGAAAAACGCACCCCAGATCTACCAACGCCTGATCGATAACGCCCTCTATGGATTCACCCGAATACCGGAACCCAAAAGGGGTGGATCCGGGGAAGAGCATACGGAAGTAGATCCATTTGAGGCAGGAGAGCCAGGGGATCCTGGAACCCCGTCTGTGTTAGGACGCAGATCTTATATCGACGACATTGTGGTGAAGTGCTTTCTCAGAAATAAGAGAATGGGCCTGACGCGGGGTCACTATCCCGAATCAGTGACAATTTCAAGTGATTAGAGAGGATTTGGGTTGGTGGCACGGATGCAAGTTGCCGGTGGTGGATTAGCCATGACGAGCAGCACCCCGTATGGAATGACGATGGATCTGGTATGAGCGATGTACGAGAAGGCAAGATCCACCAAGACATATTTCGGATCCACCCTTACCTGGATCCACTTAGACGGATATGGGATATACTATATAAGAGTGGATCGGGTGTGGATCCTATGAACAAATGATGGTAGGCGCCCTCTGAAGATGGATCTAGTAGCCACGGCTAATGAGGAGTCAAGATCCACCGCGAGGTACCCCGGATCCCATACTTCCGAGTTCGGATCCATGGAGGGAGGATCCCGCCTTGAGGGACCTG
>NW_003306456.1:0-3162 GCF_000142945.1 Phytophthora infestans T30-4
GGGGTGCGTATGTGCTCTCGTGGGAGCCTCGTTCCAAAATTCGGCTTTTGTGGTTCACGCTTCAAAAGTGGACCGCGCGATGAATCTGTGCCCCTGATAAGTGCTACCGAAAGGAACGAGAATACTGAAGAAGGAACCGTCGAAGCAGAGATGGCTGCCGCTATGCAGAACGATAAGGACGATGATTTCAAAGTGGACTTCCATGATTCGTCACTTGGAGCTGAACAAAGGAGACTTTTCGTGGAAATGTTGAAGGATATGAAGGATTTATTCGTCGAGACGTCCAAGAAACCGGGACGAACGGACCTTCTGAAGTTCAGCATCGATACTGGAACGAGTACGCCCATAAAGCAACCTCCGTATCGAGTCTCGAAGGCTGAAGGAGATGTCATGGAGGCCGAGATTCAAGAATACCTGGAACTTGGCTTGATTCGACCGTCGAATAGCCCATGGGCTAGTCCCGTGCTAATGATTCGGAAACCGGACGGCGGAATCCGTTTCTGCATCGATTACCGGAAGTTGAATGCTGTCACGATAAAGGATAGCTACCCTATGCCTTTAATTGACGACATTTTGGATGTCCTTGGGGACGCTAAGCTATTCTCTACTATGGACATCGCGTCAGGATATTGGAACGTTCCAATGGAACGTGACAGTATCGACAAGACTGCTTTCACGAGTAAATTTGGACTCTACGAATGGCTTGTTATGCCTTTTGGGTTGTGTAACGCCGTTCCTGCTTTCGAACGTCTAATGGAGAACGTGCTGGTCGATCTGAAGTGGAGGACGTGCCTTGTTTACTTGGATGATTGCGTGGTGTTTAGTGATGACTTTCCTACTCATCTAATCCGGGTGAGACAGGTTTTGGAACGATTCCGTGAGGCTGGGTTTAAGCTGAAGATGAAGAAGTGTCACTGGGGACGTGACCAAGTAGCGTTCTTGGGTCACATCGTGACACCTACCGGAATCTTGCCGAACCCGGAAAAGGCAAAGGCTGTGATGAACATCGAGAGACCCCATGATCTTCATACGGTCCGTGCCTTCCTTGGACTAACCAGTTACTTCAGACGGTACATACCTGGGTTCGCTGCTATTGCCGCTCCTTTGGAACGACTGAAGCAGAAGGAAGTTGACTTCAAATGGAACGATGATTGTGAAGTGGCGTTCCGTCAACTGAAACGGGCCTTGGTGAAGCCTCCGATACTGGTATATCCTAACTTCAAGAAACGGTTTAAGCTCTACGTTGATTCGTCTCATTTGG
This sequence comes from Phytophthora infestans T30-4, assembly GCF_000142945.1. Classification (NCBI taxonomy): domain Eukaryota; phylum Oomycota; class Peronosporomycetes; order Peronosporales; family Peronosporaceae; genus Phytophthora; species Phytophthora infestans. Next base: position 1,262 of record NW_003306456.1, read on the forward strand.
CCGTGGGTCTTTACCACTGCCGCACACGGTGCATTCCCGAACGTATTCGGCCACATCCTCTTTCCACCCGTGCCAGTAAGCGTGCTTGCGCACTTTGTCGAGCGTCTTAGTAACTCCGACATGAGCGGCAAGTACATCCTTATGACAGTGATGTAGTACCGTCGATATGAAAGGCAGGGGAATAACAGGAACTTCAAGAGTAGACGCCGGTCCAGCGCGAGCCTTCAGGTGTACGCGACGCATGAGTACTCCGTTCTTTACCAAGTAGTTAGGGGCCATCAGCAGGATTTTGGTGCGCATTTGAGGGTCCAGAGCTAGAGCTCCATCGCTAAGGAACGCTATCATAGCTTGGATCCAGGGTGTCCTCTGGTGTTCTTCCACGAAGCGAGTTTGTTGTAACCCGACACATCAACTGGGGACACCAGGAGTTGGTCAGTAACCGCTTCTTCGTCGGGGAACGCCACGGGTCCAGTTTCGCCAGCGTTCTCGGGCAAGGGCCCTGAAGGGAGCAGAGTCGAGTCGAGAGTCGTAGTCTCCCCGACTTCGACAGTACTAGGAGGGGACTCGTCAGCATTGTTGAGTAGCTCCGCCATAGAGATAGCATTGATGGTTTGGGTATGCAGCCTGGACAGACCATCCACATGACCCATCGAAGTACCAGGCTTGTGGAACACCTTGAAACGTAATTGAGACAACTCCATGGCCCACCTAGCCAGCTTAGCGTTGCTCGTACGATTAGTTTCGTTGAATACCCACGTCAAAGTTCCAAGTCCTGCGCGAAAACAAACTGTACGCGAACTTGAAGAAGTGCATCTTCTGTGCCCCGAAGATTCCGGTGCTTGGCTGTTATGTGAGCAAAAATGGTGTCCGAGCGGATCCTGAGAAGGTCTCGTCCATCTGTGCGTGGCCCACGCCGCAGAATCAGACTGAATTGCGTCAGTGGCTTGGCCTCGCAAATTATCTCCACAAGTACACGAGAAATTATGCTGGTCTGATCCAGCCATTGTCTTCATTGCTGAAGAAAGACATCACGTGGTCGTGGACTCCCGAACATCAGTCAGCCTTTAATGCAGTGAAGAAAAGCTTGGCGGAGGCCCCAATCCTGGCGCTTCCAGATGATGCAAAGCCATTCCACGTTGTTTGCGACGCGAGCGACTTCGCCATCGGCTGTGCACTGATGCAGTTCGACGACGAAGGTCGCAAACGCGTCGTGAGCTACCAATCCAGACAGATGAAGCCCGCTGAGAAGAATTATCCGGTCCACGACAAGGAACTCCTTGCGATGCGCTACGCACTGATCAAATTCAGAGTGTACTTACTCGGTGAGCAGACATTCGCGATCTACACAGATCACGCGTCGCTGCGAACAGCGACGAAGAGCCCTCATCTCTCTCAGCGCATGGCACGATGGCTGTCATTCTTCTCCGAGTACAACTTCGTCGTTCACTACAAGCCAGGCAAGAATAACTTTGTTGCGGATGCCCTATCTCGGCGCCTCGATTACGATCCACGCCGAGATTTGGGTCGTCAGTCACTTGAAGACGCGGACGACGACGAATTGGACTGCGCCATATGTGTGGCTGCAGGTGTGAACCTGATGACGGCGGTATCTCCAATACTTCCCCTGCGGGAAGAGATCTCTGCCGCGTATCGAGATGAATTGATATATGCCGGTATCCTGGAACACCTTTTGCACACCTTGTGATACAACGCTCAAGACACTGAGCCGCTCCACGCGCGACCAGATTCACAGATACCAACTTGACGGTGATCTACTGATGTACAGTATCGATCGATTCAATGCTCCTCGCGTCGTTGTCCCCAACGACCGATCAACGCACAAGAATAATACACGAATAACATAACCCGCCAGTGGGCGGTCACTTGGGCCGTGAGAAGAC
>NW_003306457.1:0-3163 GCF_000142945.1 Phytophthora infestans T30-4
CTAAAGGCTCCGACGCCTACGGCCCCAGCTCGACGTGTCCACCAAGTCACGGCGCCCGACTCAGGAACTGAGTCAGGATCCGACGGCTCGGACTCCGACCCGGAAGATTACCGTCGAGTCTGTCTCACTGCGTCCAACGATCGAACGGCGAAGACAGGAGACAACTCTCGACCGGGGGATACCGTACTCGGGGACCGTGAGATGTACAGATCCCGAGATCTCATGGACGGGGCAGCACAAGTCAGGTGTTCGCAGTGCGGATCCCGGAAGCACACTGAATCTGGATGCTGGAAACATCTGGTCTGTGAGAAGTGTGGCAAGAAAGGTCATCCCGGGGATCATTGCTTCTACGTGTGTCGCGGGTGTGGCGAGATTCACGACGTCGGCAAGTGCCCGATGGAAGAATTCTACAACCAGATCCGCCAATGGTTTGATCCAGCCAAGCACCGAGGGATGTTGCCGGAAGTGGCAGAGAAGATGTTAAACTAGGACGCTCGCCGGGTTTGAATCCGGTACGAGCCGAGCGTTCTAGGTACTGCATTTATGCATTTGTGAACAAGACATCGCTAGATCCAGGTAGCAGGACCCTAGATCCAGTCGATAATACACGTGATCTACATGAAGTGTCAGTTGCCAAGGTCTCTAGTTTGCGCCAAGTGGACGAGTTTTCCAGATCCAAAGTCTCTTCAACTCTGGATCTACAAAGAGGAGAGACACGTGGTTATTGGGAGAAACACCAACATGGTCGATGGTTTGAGCCTACCAAGGGTGAGGTCACTGCAGATCCACCTAAGGTCTGTCTGGTCACTGGATCCCGTGGATCTGAGGATGTTGGATCCATGGATCTGCTAACAGGGGAGTCCCGTGGATACTGGAAGTACCATGCCCCAGGAAAGTGGTTCAGACAAGCCAAGGTAGGGGGCAAGATCAACAATGAAAAAGCAATCCTACTCCTAGATAGTGGTGCCGAGGTGTCTATACTGGATACCGCCTTTGCTCGTAAGGTTGGGTGCCAAGTGGATGGGAGTCGGATCCAAGATTGTGTTGAGATTGGTGAAGGCGTGTACCGTACGAACGGGAGAACGCGGATCAAGATCACGTTGGCAGGTTGTTTGGTGTATTGGCTTGACATTTGGGTTGGAGATCTCGCTGGTCAAGACGCCATCCTCGGGATGGATTTCATGGTGCCAGCCGGAGTGAGGTTGGATCTGGCGAATGGGACACTTTGTTTCCCTGACGAGATGCGGATCCAGCTCAGCGGACGGCGGCCGTCGTATGGTGCGAAGATGAGGATCATAAGGGCAGATAAGACCACCTGGATCGAGCCCGGGGAAACCTGGGAGCTGCCAGACCGGTTAAAGTGGGTGGAACATGAGAAACTGTGGGTCACTCGGGGCGAGAAATGGGTACCTACCGTAATCCAGGGGCCAGGTCGATCACAATACCTCCAGGTCACGAACGTCAGCGATAAGAGACTATTACTGGACCATTATGAGGAGATCGGGCGATGGTTAGCGAAGGACGGTATCCCTAGGCGACCTGGATATGTGTCAGTGGGGTCCCGCCGCTACTAAGAATGGCAGAATCTGGTGTACGAGGCGACTACCGAGATCGAATCGCTCGGAGAAGTGGGGCCCTCGGCGGAGCCAACTGGCCCCTTGGTGGATCGGCCTTCATATCCAACTCCGCGAAAGATCCTGCAGAGGGATCGACGGGTTGAGATCCAAGCAATGGAGGTTGGATCCAGGATGGGGAAAGATCCCCAGAGTCGGCCTTTAGATAACGCAGGGTCGGTGGATGAAGGATTGCAGAGGGCTAAAGCCGAACAGCCGGATCCCGCTGATCCACGAGTGGATCCAGGCTTCCCATTGGATAAAGTGCCTGGATCCCTATCGAGAGTGGCAACACTAGTCAAACCAGAACCGTCGGACTTAAACTCGTTAGAGGACCGACTAGATCCAACTGTTGGTCTTCCTGATATCAGGGTACCTGATTCCCCGAAGACAGAAGAACTGCCAGGCGAAAGAAGGCCGCGGTGCTCGGATCCAATGATGGATCCTACGAAGACGGAAGATGAGCAAGTTTGTTACCATGAAGGCGGGGATCTACACGCCGAGGGCCTGGGAGAAGGCATGGCGGTGATCCCGGAGGTACCACTGACCACAGATGAGGTCACGATTGATGATATCCAAGTGGATCCAGGGGCGAATGAACCTGCTGAAGTGGATCGTCTGCGTCAGAAAATCTGGGAGACCGACATCTGCTGATTGATAAAGGTAATACGTTACCGCCCGCTGCCCGCGGAGTCAAATGTGACATCGATGTCGGTGACGCGAAACCGATCGCTCAGAGGGTGAGGAAGGTGGCGCCTCAGTTCCGAGAAAAACTATCGGATCTGATTAAGGGCCTGCTGCAAGCCAAGATCATCAGTTTCTCAACGTCCCCGTGGGCATCCCCAGTGGTAATCATCATCAAGAAGAACGGGGTGGATATACGTCTGTGCATAGATTACCGGCTGGTTAACGGTCTGACTCGATTGATGGTGTATCCGATGCCTCTAATCAATGAGCTGTTGGAAGATCTGGATAAAGTACTCTGGTACTGCTCTCTTGACATGGCCAGCGGTTTTTGGGTAGTTACTATGACGGATCGAGCTCGCGCGATATCCGCATTCATCACACCGTTTGGACTGTTCGAGTGGAACCGGATGCCGTTTGGATTGAAGAACGCACCCCAGATCTACCAACGTCTAATCGATAACGATCTCTATGGATTCACCCGAATACCGGAACCCAAAAGGGGTGGATCCGGGGAAGATCATACGGAAGTAGATCCATTTGAGGCAGGAGAGCCAGGGGATCCTGGAACCCCGTCCGTGCTAGGACGCAGATCTTACATCGACGACATTCTAATCCCGGCGAAATCGTGGGATCAGTTGTGCGAAAGAGTGACATCCCTACTGGAGGCGTGTACTAAGTGGAATCTCTCTATCAGCGTGGTAAAGAGCTATTGGGGGATGGACAAGGTGAAATACTTAGGTCATCGAGTTTCCAAGGAGGGATTGGAGGCGATCTAGGACTGTCTTCGTAGCGATTGCCTTCCCGCAGTCGTTACGGGCGATGCAATCCTTCTTGGGCAGGTTGGAACTACTACAGTCAGGTTG
>NW_003306458.1:0-3164 GCF_000142945.1 Phytophthora infestans T30-4
TTTGCGGAAATGAAATGCGGCGGTGGAGCCCCTTCGCCTAAAGCCAAGGATCATATAAAGGCCAAGTTCCCCCCCGTTACGTTTCCTCGAGTCGGGGGCTGTACAGGAAGCCCGAAGATGGATCTCCCCTTCTCAGGCTGAGAGGGAAGGTTTGGCGGCTACCTCCCGCTGGTTGGAAGATCTTGCTACGTCCAAGCTGGCAGGAAAAGACGCTACATGTCTATACACGATTCTCGACGTTAGAGTGGGTGCATAAGTCGAAGTCTCTCTTCGGACGCGCGGTCCAGTTCGCAGTGCTGCTATCGCAGTGGCACCTTAAGGTGCAGCGCGTGAAGGAGAAGGACGTCGCCTTTGCGCAGCTACTGCAGTCAAGCATCACGAGCTTCGTTGACCTGGAAGACTCGCTCGCGCCGGTGGCGCCTCCAAACAAGGGTTCCCCGACTATTCGAATGGACCCCGCGTTGCTGTACGCCAGGCTTTCCCGTAATTACAGCGGATTCGTCATGTCTTTTGACGGATCAGCGAAGACAGAGAAGTACGGTGGCTACGGGAGTTGTTCATGGGTGCTGTGGAGCCTTCCTGAGTGGAAGGTAGTGATTGCTGCAAACGCTTACCTCTCGGCTACCACGGTGAATGAGGCAGAGTATAAAGGTATGATCAACGGTGTCAAGGCTGCTATTGCGCACGGTGCCGAGGATTTAGTCATCGTTGGGGACTCAAGGCTCGCGATTCAACAATCACTTGGGGTGATCGCATGCAGGAAGGAAACTTTGCTAGCGCTGCTGAATACTCACAAGGAACTCACGGCCAAGCTTCGATCAGTTAAATATCTTCACGTTGTACGAGAATACAACGCGGCCGCGGATTCGTTAGCCACTGAAGCGCTGGAATCGAAGGTCAGTCGGGTAATCTTGGCTGAAACTCGCAAGTCGGAATTGGCATCGCTGAACCGCATCCAGGAAATGATCTACGAGCCGGATGAAGACTCGGTAGATGTTTCGTCACGAGGAGCAGAGCGTCAAGTACATGTACTGTCAGGCAGCGAGTCTTCAAAGTGGAAAACTTTCGAAAATTTTGTGGTTGATTACAGCTCACCAAAGTGCGATTATGGTAATATAGCAGTGATGACTCGGCGACAGACGAAAGCCAAGAAACGCGTCAGGTTTGCAGATGAACACTCGGAGGATGTCTCAAAAGCTCAAGAACAGCATGAAGAACGACGAGAGACGTCCACCGAAGATTCATTCGGCGAAGATTTGCCAGACCATCCTCACAAGACTGTACCATCAGCATTTCCCGATGCGGAAGATGTTGATCCGGTAGTGATACAGCGGGAACGACGCAGACGGATACTGGTGGCACAAGACGAGGAGCAGAAGTGGTTTAACATCGTGAAAGTGCTTCAGGGCCAAGCAGAAGAGCTGAGTTACAAAGAAGCTCGAGATGCCTGGAAGTATGCTGACCGGTTCGTGTTATCAGAAGACGGCGTGCTTCACTATCTTGGATTGAATCGTCGGTACGACCACGGTTGGCAAGAGGAGACCAAGCTGCAGCTTGTGGTACCGACAACGATGATTCAAGAGGTCTTGCAGAACTGTCACGACTCGCTGGAAGGAGGACATCAAGGTGTGGTGAGAACGTTCCACCGCGTTAAGTCCGATTATTATTGGACCGGTTTCTACCGGTGCTTCGCGGTCTGCCGCGAAATTCGTTTGAAACCGACCCTGTACTACAACTCGTCAACAGCCCCGTCGCTGACATGTTTACGAACGGGGAGCCAGACGAATTATCGCTGGTACCTGTATTTGGTCGACGGTCGTTTGTGGATGACATTTGCTTCGGTGGCGAGGATTTCGACAGCTGCCTGGCGACGCTGGACCGATTGCTAGCAAGATTCGCACAGTGTCGGATCAGCATTAGCTTCACCAAGAGCATCTTTTGCTAACCCAAGGTGGACTTTCTGTCGCATAAAATTTCGCCAGAAGGTATCAGAGCTGACCCCAAGAAGCTTGCGGCCATCACCGAGCTTTCGTTTCCAACGAACAAGAAGGGCATGCAGTCGTTTCTTGGAGCGGTTAATTACTACAGCCGCTTCATTCAAGACTTCGCGGTCTACGGTGCGGCGCTGTACCAGCTCAAGGATGAAGACTTTGTCGTTAAAGGTGGCCTTTCTGTGGCACGTCATTCCTTCGAAAGATTGAAGACGAGTGTTTCACATTCACCCATCCTCAGGCACTTCGATCGGTCGAAAGAAGTTCACGTCATGCTCTTTGCGAATGAATGGGCGTTGAGCACTACGCTAATGCAAGAACATGACGGCAAGTTACACCCCGTACGGTTCCTCGGTCGGGTGCTCAAGGAGTCCGAGATGAACTACCATCCTGCTGAGAAGGAAGTTTTGGCGTTACTTCTGCTGTTGAAGATCTGTTACGTCCCGCTGACAGGAAAGACGCTACATGTCTATACACGATTCTCGACGTTAGAGTGGGTGCATAAGTCGAAGTCTCTCTTCGGACGCGCGGTCCAGTTCGCAGTGCTGCTATCGCAGTGGCACCTTAAGGTGCAGCGCGTGAAAGAGAAGGATGTCGCCTTTGCGCAGCTACTGCAGTCAAGCATCACGAGCTTCGTTGACCTGGAAGACTCGCTCGCGCCGGTGGCGCCTCCAAACAAGGGTTCCCCGACTATTCGAATGGACCCCCGCGTTGCTGTACGCCAGGCTTTCCCGTAATTACAGCGGATTCGTCATGTCTTTTGACGGATCAGCGAGGACAGAGAAGTACGGTGGCTACGGGAGTTGTTCATGGGTGCTGTGGAGCCTTCCTGAGTGGAAGGTAGTGATTGCTGCAAACGCTTACCTCTCGGCTACCACGGTGAATGAGGCAGAGTATAAAGGTATGATAAACGGTGTCAAGGCTGCTATTGCGCACGGTGCCGAGGATTTAGTCATCGTTGGTGACTCAAGGCTCGCGATTCAACAATCACTAGGGGTGATCGCATGCAGGAAGGAAACTTTGCTAGTGCTGCTGAATACTCACAAGGAACTCACGGCCAAGCTTCGATCCGTTAAATATCTTCACGTTGTACGAGAATACAACCCGGCCGCGGATTCGTTAGCCACTGAAGCGCTAGAATCGAAGGTCAGTCGGGTAATCTTGGCTGAAACT
>NW_003306459.1:0-3166 GCF_000142945.1 Phytophthora infestans T30-4
TCACTCACTCGCGCCGGTGGTACCTCGAACAGGGCTCTCCGACTATTCGAATGGATCCGGCGTTGCTTTACTCCAGGCTTCCCCGTAATTACTGTGGATTCGTCATGTCTTTTGACGGATCAGCGAAGACAGAGTAGTACGCCGGCTACGGGAGCTGTTCATGGGTGTTGTGGAGCCTTCCTGAGTGGAAGATAGTGATTGCTGCAAACGCTTACCTCTCGGCCACCACGGTGAATGAGGCAGAGTACACAGGGATGATAAACGGTGTCAAGGCTGCTATTGCACACTGTGCCGAGGATTTAGTCATCGTTGGTGACTCAAGGCTCGCGATTCAACAATCACTAGGGGTGATCGCATGCAGGAAGGAAACTTTGCTAGCACTGCTGAATACGCACAAGGCACTCGCGGCCAAGCTTCGATCAGTTAAATATCTTCACGTTGTACGAGAATACAACGCTGCCGCGGATTCGTTAGCCACTGAAGAGCTGGAATCAAAGGTCAGTCGTGTCAACTTGGCTGAAACTCGCAAGTCGGAATTGCATCGCTGAATCGTATTCAAGCAATGATCTACGAGCCGGATGAAGACTCGGTAGATGTTTCGTCACGTGGAGCAGAGCGTCAAGTACATGTACTGTCAGGCAGCGAGTCTTCAAAGTGAAAAACGTTCGAAAATTTTGTGGTTGATTACAGCTCACCAGAGTGCGATTATGGTAATATGGGCAGTGATGACTAGGTGACAAACGAAAAGCCAAGAAACGCGTCAGGTTTGCAGACGAACACTCGGAGGGGGTCTCAAAAGCTCAAGAACAGCATGAAGGAACGACGCGAGACGTCCACCGAAGATTCAATCGGCGAAGATTTGCCAGACCATCCTCACAAGACTGTACCCAGTAGCATTTCCCGATGCAGAAGATGTTGACCCAGTAGCAATACAGCGGGAACGATGCAGACGTATAATGGTGGCAGAAGACGAGGAGCAGAAGTGGTCTAACATCAAGAAGGTGCTTCAGGCCAAGCAGAAGAGCTGAGTTACAAAGAAGCTCGAGATGCCTGGAAGTATGCTGACCGGTTCGTGTTATCAGAAGACGGCGTGCTTCACTAGCTTGGATTGAATCGTCGGTATGACCACGGTTGCCAAGACGAGACCAAGCTGCGGCTTGTAGTACCAGTAACAATGATTCAATAGGTCCTACAGAACTGTCACGACTCGCTGGAAGGTGCACATCAAGGTGTGGTGAGAACCTTCCATCGCGTTAAGTCCGATTATTATTGGATCGGTTTGTCCACTGACGTGGAGAAGCATGTGAAGTCCTGTCCAGATTGCAGCTCGCGTAAAAGCCGTCCGCAGCTTCGTGGATACTCGCCTGGCAACGTACTAGCCGAACGACCTTTCCAGGTCGTCTCGATGGATTTTGTGATCCCACTAACGAAATCTCGCAGGGGTAACACGGCGTTGCTCATATTTCAGTGCTCGTTTACGGGATTCGTTATTGCCAAGGCTATGTCGGATACGACTGCTCTGAGTGTTGCCCAAGTGTTCGAAGAATGTGTGTACCGACGGTTCGGAGCCCCATCATTAATAAGGCACGACCGCGGCCCACGCTTCATGAGCGAGGTTTTCCACGCGCTCGCAGAGATGATGCAGTCGAGATCACGGGCAACGTTGAGCTATCGGCCACAGGCTAATGGACAGCAGGAACGCTCGGTGAAGTCAGTGATGGGCTCCGTACGAGTTTTCGCGGAAGACCCTTTACAGCAAAAATGGGACGAAATTGTGGTGAAGTGCTTTCTCAGAAATAAGAGAATGGGCCTGACGCGGGGTCACTATCTCGAATCAGTGACAATTTCAAGTGATTAGAGAGGATTTGGGTTGTCTGGCACGGGTGCAAGTTGCCTGTGGTGAATTAGCCATGACGAGCAGCACCCCGTATGAAATAACGATGGATCTGGTATGAGCGATGTACGAGAAGGCAAGATCCACCAAGACTTATCTCGGATCCACCCTTACCTGGATTCGCTCAGATGGATGTGGGATTATAGGTGCCCTCTGAAGGTGGATCTAGTAGCCACGGTTAGCAAGAAGTCAGGATCCACCGCGAGGTGCCCCGGATCCCATACTTCCGAGTTCGGATCCAAGGAGGGAGGATCCCGCAGAGAGGGATCCGGATCCAGGGTACAGAGATGATGGATGCTGTGGATCTCGAATTTTCGTGGGACAATGGAGATCACAGACGGCTGCAAGATGATGTTGGATGATTGGAGAGCTCAGATCCACAGCGAGTGTACACGTACAGTTAAGTGGATCCAAGCGACCTGGATCCGGATGAGTGTACCCATAATAGGGTGACCATAATGATTACGTCATGGATCCGGTGGATCTGAAGATAATACAGCTGGGATGATGGGTCAAGGGAAGAAGGGACATGCAGCCGGGCCAGGTAAGGACTTTAGCAAGTAAAAGACATAGAAGGTAGAAATCCAGGCAGGTATAGGCTTAAGTATCAATACAGAACCCAATTTGCACAGTATCACGCAAGTGCCTTCCTGCCCTCAAGAACCGGAACTACATTGGCCGTACGAGCTCGGAGAAGGTTGGGAATTGCGAATCTAGTGTTGGTAGTGATAACTGGATAATACATTGGCCAGATCCTACAACCTAGTGAGCTTTTCCTTTACTCGTGCAGATCCGAGAGGTTAACCGAATTTACTACTTGGTCGGTTACACCTTAGAGGTTCTCAACTCTCAAGATCCCGTCACAGGAGGCGACAAGTACGACGTGAAGGAAAATGAAGGCAAGGGACACACCCGCAAGGCAACCCTACGGCCAGATCCACGATCTAGACCCTGGATCCATAAGCTCGAATATTCGCTTAGGATTCGGAGCCATCCACGGACGCAGAGTGAAGATTTTCCACTGCTGCTCCACCCCATCCCCACGTCTCGCCAAGACACTCAAGCTTCACCACTTGAACTCTTCGGAAGTTACCGAGAGAGCAGATCCCGCCCTACCGACGGGTACACAAGGTGAGGAAAGTTCAGCAGAACACGGATCATCGGGGGACCCCCTCCGTTAGTCGGTGTCTGGGCACAGTTGGTAAGTTGGATCTGGCAATCTCGCAGATTTTGCTGATCCCGCTACACCACAGCGATGCTCCTCTTCCCGAG
>NW_003306460.1:0-3166 GCF_000142945.1 Phytophthora infestans T30-4
TTCATGTAACGGGGTTGTATGGTGTGGATCACACAGTGATACGGAGTACCCGGAGAGCTAACAAACGCTCAGTACATAAGTTGGAGAGCTAACAGACTCTCAGCATAAGTTGGAGAGGTAACAAGGTCTCTCAGTACGTTGGCTGAAAGCCACACGTTATGCATTTGATCAGATTTAACTATGCTAGATAGTTAAATAGATACATTTACCCCTAGGTGGCTTGGCCGCAATAGTAGTAAATAAAACACTTCTGGTTTTGAAGCATAAAAGTTAAGGTATTAACTTTGAGCCCTGGTCCTGGGCTGCAAGTGTCCTTTGGATAGGGAACTTAGTATTAGTGAGTCTTTGAGTCGAACGTCTTCCTCTGACGCTAAAGCTACGGCAGCCCCGCTGCCCATGATAGCACTTGTAATCAATCCCGCTCCTGAGTCGGTTGACTATATCCTCTGCGAGTATGGAACACCCCGTGTTCGCGAATTTGCCCCCGGCGCAGCAGGACGCGCTTACTAAGCTTATGTCCTTGCTTGGCCCGGAGGGCATGGCTCATCTTGCATCGCAAGGTCCAGAGGCGGTCACTGCCAGGCTGGAATCGTTCTCCCGCTACGAGAACGCGCTCTTGGAGCATGTCCAAGAGAAGATGAGCGCCGCAACGGCGGCGGCGTCGATGACGCGTGAAGAGTCTATGAGACTGAAACCGCTCATGGTGAGCGTAAAAACCTTCGAGGGGAAGGATGGAGAGAATCTCCTTTTCTGGACCCGTGAGGTCGAGATGGCCATGGGATCGGCCCTGCTCCAGTCTGAGCATCAGCGCGTGGCGCTGGCTATCTCCAGGCTTGGAGGTCGCGCTCGCGAATGGGCACTAACGTGCGGCACGTCTGTTGACGCTGCATTTCCCACTTGGGATCAGCTGAAGCAACAGCTTTCGCGCGTGTTCGCGCCGCCTAATCAGGCGTACCGTATCCGGTCAAAGTTCCTGTCTACCCGCCAGGGTAAGAAGGATTTATTGGACTATGTCCAAGAGTTGAGAACTCTTATCGCCGGAATGGCGGCGGACCCTCTTCCGGAACTGGTCAGCGTGACCGTGTTCATGGAGGGACTTTCGTGCGAGCGCAGCTCGAACGGAAGTGTTCCGTGTACACCCTAACTCTTTTGAAGAGGCGGTGGATGTGGCATTGAATGCCGAGCACAACTTCAGGTCGGCGCGACCTGGTTGGAGCGCTGGTAGCGCAAGCTCTTCGAGCGGTCCAGAGCCGATGGACCTCAGCTATGCTGAAGATGAAGAAGCGGAGCTTCTTGCTGCGGAGCAGCGCGCCCGCATCCGCCGATGCTTTGTGTGCAATAGCACTAAGCACTTGAGGGCCTATTGCCCTCTGCGCAAGAAGCGCGAGGCTCCGGCGAGCCAACCCTCCGGGTCATCGCCGGGAAACGGCAACTCCCAGTAGGCGCGGGGCGGCCTACTGGGGAAGAACTGAGTTCTGTTGTGCCTCGAAGAGGTAGAGGACAACGGGGCTCAGCCCCGAAGAGAGCTGAGCTCTCTTACGAGAAGAGTGTGTGCAAGCCGGGCTTGCTGGTCGTTCAAGCGAACGTGAAGGGCTTTGCAAAGCCATGGAGAGTCTTGATTGACTCGGGAGCCTCGGGCAACTACGCCCGTCGCTCCACCCTGGAAGGGAGTCAGCTGTATGCTGAACTGGAAGTGCCAACGAGAGAAACGATCTCTGTCCGTCTCGCGACGGGGACACTGGTAACTGTGTCGAAGGTCTCTGTCGACCTTGGAGTGAAGTTTGAGAACTTCGATAGCGTGGAACGCTGTTTGGTCTTAGACCTGGATGCGAGGTATGACCTCATCCTTGGCATGGCATGGCTGGAACGTCATGAGACATGGATCGACTGGAAGTCGAAAACGCTGGGTGCGTCGCACCCTGCTCCTAGTGGAGCTTTGGTGAGCCATGAACCCACCTCTGCTAGGAAGCAGAAGCGCTTTTGGCGCGAGCACGAGCACGAGGCCGAGGCGGCCGTAGTGCTGGAAATTGGTATGTCCGAAATTGTTAGCAACGAGGTTGCTGTTTGCCCTGAGGGCGTACGTGGTGCGGCACGTTATCCGCGGAGCGGTGCAGGTCAGGTCAATGACCAACTGCTGGGTCCTGGTGAGGACAAGCGCGGAGTGGCGCGTAATCCACTGAGTGGTATGAATCTGGTCGATGACCTACCGCTGCGTGACCCGAGGGTCGCGGTCGACTGCGAGTCGAGGCATCATGGGCGTGGCCCAGGAGATGCAGGTGAAGTGACACCTGGCTCACTGTGTGAAGGTCAAGAACCTCTTGGCTTTCAGCCGAGTGTCTTGCGAGACACTGTATCCTCTTCGAGAAGTGATGGTGCTGCTGCACCCGGTGGTGGTGACGGAGATGTCGCCACACCGCCCTCATCCGGCCGGGCTCGGTCGCGGAGGGAGAGGAGAAGAAGACGCAGGGCGTCTGTGACGTCTTCGACGTCGGACGATGTGTCCAACGTGACGAGCGGTGATGCTCCACGTGATTGCTGTGAACAGCTGTATACACTCGTGAGCGGAGTGACGGGGGAGGTAGAAGGCGATATCAGCCTTGACACTCTGCCCGCTGCAGATGCTCTGCTAGAGCTGGGCGAGATGTCCATTGCCGAGTTCGGCGAAGCCTTAAAGGCAGGCGAGCTAGCCGAGGTGGTCTTGCTGGGACCTGAGGAGGAGTTGAACTCCTCATTCGTCGTGGACGACGCGGTCCTAGAGGACACCAAGAAGGCGCTGAGCGCAAGAAGTGGATCGGCGATCCTCAAAGATCCTTCGGATCCCTTCTAGCTGGTGGTGAAGGAGTATGGAGACGTTGTCTCGAAAGACCCACCGACGGGTCTGCCTCCGGATCGAGGCGTGTGTCATGAGATTGACCTGGTTCCAATCGGCCAATACACAACGTCGCTTGGACTTGCCGGGTGAGCCCTCGCTACAGAGCTTAGAGTTCACCGACAGGCATAACACACTCAAACAAGCTTGACCTGACGCTTACCTTGAAGCCGGACGTCGCTCTGTGTGCTTGAGTGGAAATTCTGTTCTGTATTTATGTTTACCCTTTCGGGTCTATTCCTAATAAGAAGTCCTAATCAAGTATAGAAATATCAAGTGAGCAATGATCGGTTATGG
>NW_003306461.1:0-3168 GCF_000142945.1 Phytophthora infestans T30-4
CGAGTAAGTCTTGGTGATCTGCTTCTCGTACATCGCTCATATCAGATCCATCGTCATCCATACGGGTGCTGCTCGTCATGGCTAATCACCACAGGCAACTTGCACCCGTGCCAACAACCAATCCTCTATAATCACTGAAATTGTCACTGATTCGGATAGTGACCCGCGTCAGGACATTCTCTTATTCTGAGAAAGCACTCACCACAAAGATTACGCTTGTTGCCGCAGTGTTGTATGATAAGAGAGTAGATTTGCTGCGATGACCGCTCCAGCTGTCCGGATGAAAATCCAACAAGCTCTGGCCCGGGAGATGTCGGATCCACGAAGGAATCCAAGTGGTACGACGCCAGAAGAGGACCTAACACAGGAGCTGGATCCACTCCGAGACCAACAGAGAGAGGATCCAGTCTGGATAGAGACGACGGATCAGAACATGGAAAAGGCAGAATCTCGGTGGATTCGAGCTCAACACGCATTCGTGGAACTGAGGAACAGGATCGCGACCACGCCTATCCTCCGTCATTTCGATCCGGAACGTCAACCTACGGTAATAGTTTATGCCAGTGACTGGGCAGTCTCAGCAGCTCTGGTGCAAGAACATGAGGGGATCTGTCATCCAGTCACCTTTGTCAGCCGGACACTGAAGCCGAATGAACTGAACTACGGAGCGGTGGAGAAAGAGATACTTGCGCTCCTGCGCGTGTTGGATCTAAATTATAACCTGCTAGTGGGAAGATCCATCCGGATCCTGACTCGACACTCCACGCTAGCCTGGCTGTTCAAGTCGGCCGGGTTGCAAGGACGTTTGGGACAGTGGGCAGCTTTACTCTCGCCTTGGACGCTGGAGATTGTGAAATGTTCGAAAGGGGAAGACGAGATCCTGGGAGTCTTGGCCGCGAGCATCACTCCTCGAGCTAAGATGGATGAGGCGCTGACTAAGATCGCCCCTAAGAAAGAGCCCAAACGCCGGATCCAGATCCCGATCCCAACGGTACAGGTGGATGAGGATCTATACGTCCTGAGTTTCGATGGATCCGCTCGTGTACGACGCGGAGGAGGAGCATACAGTGCAATACTGTGGAGATTGCCCGGATGGGAAGTTGTACGGGCCAGATCCACTTACGCGGAAGGCCTCACCGTCAATGAAGCGGAGTATAACGGACTCCTTCTGGGTTTGGATTTACTAAAGGGACAAGATCCAAAACGGCTGGTGATTTGTGTGGATTCAAATTTGGTAATCAGACAGGTGCGAGGTGAGATTGACCGCAAGGCCCCGGCCCTAACACTGTTACGGCAGAAAGTGATGATCCACCTGCGTGGTTGGTTGAATCACGAGTTGGTGCATGTCAAGCGAGATTGGAATGCCAGTGCGGATAGTTTGGCCAGTGCCGCTTTACGGAATCAATGTGGTGTCGAAGTGGAGGGAGAAGCCGAACATCAGGATCTCGTTACGTTGAACCGACTTGACGAAGTGGTGGTAGTTGGATCCGGGAAAAGGACAGTCCAGGTGATGGCTGTCACTAGGTCCAGAGGAAAGATTGGATCCAGCCCCCCGATCCTCGAGGAAACATTCGTGAAGAGAGTTCGCATCGAGCGGATCCTCAAAGCACAGAATGAGGAAGCGTGGATCCTGGGACTAAAGAAGTATCTGATGGGGGATGTACGAGACTTAAGTCGGGAGGATGCCAAATCCTACAGCGTTATCGCTACGGATTACGCAGTGGATCTGAACGACTTGCTCTTCTATTGCCCCCCTACGAAGAGAGTCCACGAGGATCGGGATGGATTGATGAGATTGGTGATGCCAGAAACCTTGCAACAGGATGTCCTACACCACTACCACGCTAGCTTGGAAGGCGGACATCAGGGCATTGGTCGGACCTACCAACGGATCCGGGAATGTTTCCATTGGAGAGGACTATTCAAGAGTGTACAACGATATGTCGGTGAATGCGTGGATTGTGAGACAGGCAAGGGCAGACCTACGATCGAAGGGGAGTCACCTGGGAATGTCCGAGCGACTTACCCTTTCCAGATCATAGCCATGGATCATATCCCTTCGTTGCCCAAGTCGTTCAAAGGAAACACAGAATTGTTATTTTGGGTGGACCTGTTTACCGGATATGTGATTGCCAAAGCTAGTGCGTCTAGAACTGCGCAAACCATTGCGGAATCGTACGAGGAGTGTGTTTTCCGAAGATTTGGTGCTAGCGAAATGATTAGACATGATCGGGAGCCAGGCTTTATGTCTGATTTCTTTCGAGCATTCAACCGGATCCTAGGGCAGCGACAGCGAGCAACCATGGCATATCGTCCCCAAGCTAACGGGTCGGCCGACTCAATGAGAACAGAAATCTCATGAGAACAAAAGGGTAAAAGCTCACTTGATTTTGATTTTCAGTATGAATACAAACCGTGAAAGCGTGGCCTATCGATCCTTTAGTTCTTTTGAATATTAAGCTAGAGGTGTCAGAATAGTTACCACAGGGATAACTGGGCTTGTGGCAGCCAAGCGTCCATAGCGACGTTGCTTTTTGATTCTTCGATGTCGGCTCTTCCTATCATTGCGAAGTAGATCTCGCCAATTGTTGGATTGTTCACCCACTAATAGGGAACGTGAGCTGGGTTTAGACCGTCGTGAGACAGGTTAGTTTTACCCTACTGATGAGTTCGTTGTCTAAACAGTAATCCAACCCAGTACGAGAGGAACCGTTGGTTCAGATAATTGGTAACTGCGGTTAGCTGAAAAGCTAGTGCCGCCAAGCTACCATCTGTAGGATTATGGCTGAACGCCTCTAAGTCAGAATCCATGCTGGAATAGACGATAATCACCTTTCCCGATGTGCCGCGAATAGCGATAGGTGTCTTCTGGACACCCAACATCATACAATTGCAACGCACTCCGCTGCCTGTCAAGTACTGGCGGTGGAGAGTAGGCTGATTTGTAATTTCAAATATTGGGAAAGATAAATCCTTTGTAGACGACTTAACTACAGAACGGGGTGTTGTAAGCATGAGAGTAGTCTTGTACTACGATCTGCTGAGATTTAGCCCTTGTTCTATTGATTTGTTCAGAAATGAACATTTCTCCCCCCAATTGCAAACGCGCAATGTTAAAACTATAAAGTTAAGCAGTCGAAATAAGGCTGCGTTAAAGTGATTTACTTT
>NW_003306462.1:0-3168 GCF_000142945.1 Phytophthora infestans T30-4
CCCTGACGAGATGCGGATCCAGCTCAGCGGATGGCGGCCGTTGTATGGAGCGAAGATGAGGATCATAAGGGCGGATAAGACGACCTAGATCGAGCCCGGAGAAACCTGGGAACTGCAAGATCGGTTAAAGTGGGTGGAACATGAGAAAATGTGGGTCACTCGGGGCGAGAAATGGGTGCCTACCGTAATCCAGGGACCAGGTCGATCACAATACCTCCAGGTCACGAACGTCAGCGACAAGAGACTATTACTGGACCATTATGAGGAGATCGGACGATGGTTGGCGAAAGACAGTATCCCTAGGCGACCTAGATATGTGTCAGTGGGATCCCGTCGTTAAAATATTGGCAGAATCTGCCGTACGAGGCGACTACCGAGGTCGAATCTCTCGCAGAGGTGGAGCTCCCAGCGGAGCCAACTGGCCCCTTGGTGGATCGGCCTTCATATCCAACTCCGCGAAAGATCCTGCAGAGGGATCGACGGGTTGAGATCCAAGCAATGGAAGTTGGATCCAGGACGGGGGACGATCCCCAGAGTCGGCCCTTAGATAACGCAGGGTCGGTGGATGAAGGATTGCAGAGGGCAAAAGCCGAGCAGCCGAACCCCGCTGATCCACAAGTGGATCCAAGCTCTCCATTGGATAAAGTGCCTGGATCCCTATCGAGAGTGGCAACACTAGTCAAACCAGAACCGTCGCGCTTAAACTCGTTAGAGGACCGACTAGATCCAACTGGTGGTTTCCCTGATACCAGGGTACCTGAACCCCCGAAGATAGAAGGACTGCCAGGCGAGAGAGGGCCGCGGTGTTTGGATCCAATGGTGGATCCTACGAAGACGAAAGATGAGCAAGTCTGTTACCGTGAAGGCGGGGATCTACACGCCGAGGATCTGGGAGAAGGCATGGCGGTGATCCCGGAGGTACCACTGACCACTGAAGAAGTCACGATTGATGATATCCAAGTGGATCCGGGGGCGAATGAACCTGCTGAAGTGGATCGTCTGCGTCAGAAAATCTGGGAGAGCCGACATCTGCTGATTGGTAAAGGTAATGCGTTACCGCCCGCTGCCCGCGGAGTCAAATGTGACATCGATGTCGGCGACGCGAAACCGATCGCTCAGAGGGTGCGGAAGGTGGCACCTCAGTTCCGGGAAAAACTATCGGATCTGATTAAGGGCCTGCTGAAAGCCAAGATCATCAGTTTCTCAACGTCCCCGTGGGCATCCCCAGTGGTAATCATCATCAAGAAGAACGGGGTGGATATACGTCTGTGCATTGATTACCGGCTGGTTAACGGTCTGACTCGATTGATGGTGTATCCGATGTCTCTAATCAATGAGCTGTTGGAAGATTTGGATAAAGTACTCTGGTACGGCTCTCTTGACATGGCCAGCGGTTTTTGGGTAGTTACTATGACGGATCGAGCTCGCGCGATATCCGCATTCATCACACCGTTTGGACTGTTCGAGTGGAACCGGATGCCGTTTGGATTGAAGAACGCACCCCAGATCTACCAACGTCTGATCGATAACGCCCTCTATGGATTCACCGGAATACCGGAACCCAAAAGGGGTGGATCCGGGGAAAATCATACGGAAGTAGATCCATTTGAGGCAGGAGAGCCAGGGGATCCTGGAACCCCGTCCGTGTTAGGACGCAGATCTTACATCGACGACATTCTAATCCCGGCGAAATCGTGGGATCAGTTGTGCGAAAGAGTGACATCCCTACTGGAGGCGTGTACTAAGTGGAATCTCTCTATCAGTGTGGTAAAGAGCTATTGAGGAATGCGCAAGGTGGATTACTTAGGCCATCGAGTTTCCAAGGAGGGATTGGAGACGAATCCTAAGGACCTGTCTTCGTTAGCCGATTTGTCCTTCCCGCAGTCGTTACGGGCGATGTAACCCTTCTTGGGCAGTTTGAACTACTACAGTCGGTTCATCGAGGATTACGCCCTGTTTGCCGCGGTATTGTATGAATTGAGAGAGGTAGATTTTGCTGCGATGACCACTCCAGCTGTCCGGATAAAAATCCAACAAGCTCTGGCCCGGGAGATGTCGGATCCACGAAGGAATCCAAGTGGTACGACGCCAGAAGAGGACCTAAAACAGGAGCTGGATCCACCCCGGGACCAACGGAGAGAGGATCCAGTCTGGATAGAAACGACGGATCGGAACATGGAAAAGGCAGAATCTCGGTGGATCCGAGCTCAACACGCATTCGTGGAACTGAGGAACAGGATCGCGACCACGCCTATCCGCCGTCATTCCAATCCGGAACGTCAACCTACGGTGATAGTTTATGCCAGTGACTGGGCAATTTCAGCAGCTCTGGTACAAGAACATGAGGGGATCTGTCATCCAGTCACCTTCGTTAGACGGACACTGAAGCCGAATGAACTGAACTACGGAGCGGTGGAGAAAGGGATACTCGCGCTCCTGCGCGTGTTGAATCTGAATTACAACCTGCTAGTGGGAAGATCCATCCGGATCCTGACTCGACACTCTACGCTAGCCTGGCTGTTCAAGTCGGCCGGGTTACAAGGACGTTTGGGACAGTGGGCAGCTTTACTCTCGCCTTGGACACTAGAGATTGTGAAATGTTCGAAAGGGGAAGACGAGATCCTGGGAGTCTTGTCCGCGAGCATCACTCCTCGAGCTAAGATGGATGAGGCGCTGACTAGGGTCGCTCCTAAGAAAGAGCCCAAACGCCGGATCCAGATCCCGATCCCGACGGTACAGGCAGATGAGGATCTGTACGGCCTGAGTTTCGATGGATCCGCTCGCGTACGACGCGGAGGCGGGGCGTACAGTGCAATACTGTGGAGACTACCTGGATGGGAAGCTGTACGGGCCAGATCCACTTATGCGGAAGGCCTCACCGTCAATGAAGCGGAGTATAACGGGCTCCTTCTGGGTTTGGATTTACTAAAGGGACAAGATTTAAAACGGCTGGTGATTTGTGGGGATTCAAATTTGGTAATCAGACAGGTGCGAGGTGAGATTGACTGCAAGGCCCCGGCCCTAACACTGTTACGGCAGAAAGTGATGATCCACCTGCGTGGTTGGATGAATCACAAGTTGGTGCATGTCAAGCGAGATTGGAATGCCAGTGCGGATAGCTTGGCCAGTGCACGCGTTTACGGAATCAATGCGGCGTTGAAGTGGAGA
>NW_003306463.1:0-3169 GCF_000142945.1 Phytophthora infestans T30-4
GACGCAGCTGTTTAGGCCCCACCGGGCGTACGCTCAAACGTACTTTGACGATATATTCGTCCATAGTCGTGCCGAGCACGGAAAGTCAGACGTGGATAACCACATTGACCACTTGCGAGCGGTGCTCGAGTGCATGCGCACTAATAAGTTGTATGCCAACTTGGACAAGTGCGTCTTTGGCGCGGAGGAGATACCTTTCCTCGGGTGCTTCATTGGGAAGCGTGGCTTACGGGCAGATCCTGCCAAAGTCAAGGCCATCGTGGACTGGCCGGTTCCCAAGAACCAAAAAGACTTACGCAAGTGGCTAGGCTTAGCCAATTACTTGCACAAGTACAGTGCGAACTACGCGGAGATGGCTCGGCCATTATCAGATCTCCTTAAGAAGGACGCACCATGGTGCTGGAACGTCGAGCACGACGGAGCCTTTGAGGCTGTGAAGGAGAGCCTTCTCCAGGCTCCGATCCTTGCGCTACCGGACCCGGATAGTCCGTTTAGCGTCGTCTGTGACGCCTCCGATTTCGCAATCGGTTGTGCTTTACTACAAGCAGACGCCGAAGGGCGTGAACGCGTGATCGCGTTTGAGTCTCGCCAGCTCAAAGCTGCAGAGAAGAACTATCCAGTTCATGACAAAGAGCTACTTGCAATGAAGTATGCTCTAGTCAAATTTAGGGTACACCTGCTAGGCGCTAGGCCTTTTGTGATCTTTACTGATCATGCGTCGTTACGCACTGCGACACAGTCGCCTCATCTCTCTCAGAGAATGGCAAGATGGCTTTCCTTCTTTGCCGAGTATAACTTCGAGGTGAAGTACAAGCCGGGCGGCTTAATGTAGTGGCCGATGCGCTCTCGCGCAGGCCGGACTACGAGTTAGCCCATGTCACGACAGTGACGTCGTCAGTGCCTGACTTGATACGCGGAGCGTATGCACAAGACGACATGTGCGTAGCGCTGCTACGGGCTCTTGGGAGCGAAGAGTTTAAAGACTCTGACAAGGAATTGTCTGGGCGCTTACGCGCGAGGCTGCATCGATACTCGCTCGATGGCGGCCTGCTGTGCTACAGCACCGACGCTGAGGATAACCCTCGTGTAGTCGTTCCTCATGATGAGGATCTAAAGTATCGAATCCTCTATGAGGTTCATGATACGCCCGTGGGCGGGCACTTAGGTCGGGAGAAGACCTATGGCTCGGTGAGCTCGATGTACTGGTGGCCCAAGATGTATAAGTGGGTCGGCACCTATGTACGCACGTGTGAGACGTGTCAACGGACAAAGTCCGCGCCGAACACGGCAGCGCCATTGGCGAGTTTGTCTGTCTCCAAGGCATGCTGGCAGTCCACAGGATCGGCCGTTGTGCAATTTCACAGTTGCGAAAGGAATGGCTTCTTTTGAAACTTTGGCATGAGAGATTGGGGCATGTGTGTCCACAATACTTGAAGACGATGGTCGACAGAACCTCGTTTGTGGCATGATGCTAAGGCAGAGAGAGCTAGGAGCGTGTGACGCCTGTCATATTGGGCAAGCAGAAGCAGCGAAGACACTGGAAGAAGCTGGATCGCAACACAAAGGCTCCGAACCAAATGGTATATGCTGACTTACTGATCGCTAGTAAAGCTAATGGTACTAGATTCGAGGCTGTTCTTGTGCTCATGGATGGGTACACTCGATTTGTGAAAGTTCACATGTTGACTAGCAAGTCGAGCGAGGTAGTGAACCAGCACATGAAAAAATATGTGCTCTGGGCTGAAAGACAAGCTGGTCGTCAGAAGGATGGTCCTATTCGAGTGAAGTACAGAGTACACCAAGTCTTGACAGACAAAGGCGGTGAATTCGTTAACACAGTAATGGATAACTGGTACGGAGTGCACGGCATCGAGCATGTGAAGGTGGGTCCAAAGAGTTCACAGCTGAACCTTTGCGAGAGGACACATCAATCTCTCGTGGAGATGACGAAGTCGATGATGCATGATGCTGGATTTCCTGTTAGTCTGTGGCCTGAAGCGCTGCGTAACGCAGTGTACATCAAGAACAGAACCTACAATAAGGGAACTCAGAGCATTCCCTATGAGATGATGTTTGGGATCAAACCCGACCTCCATCACATCCGCAAGTTTGGTTCACTTGCTTATGTGCATGTACCAGTGACACCAGGTCGGAAGAAGCACCATGATAACGCGCGACTGGGTTTTGTGCTCGGTTATGCCGAAGATACCGTGGGTTGTAAGGTCTACTTTCCTGATGATCGTACAGCTAAATTCGTATCCGATCTTCGCATTAGTGAAGATGTGATGTACCGAGATCGTCATGGAGCAGATTTGGAGAACGACGACTTGGAGTCGTTGCACTTTACGAAGCGCAGTAACACGGAGTCGAGTACTGAAAACGCAACACTCGAATCTACTATGGATCTGAGTGAAGTCTGTAACTCGAACGCTGCTCCGACGATGAGCGAGGTCACGCTCGAAGCGACCAGAGACCTCGAGGGAGGCGAGGACGATACTGCGCAACGAGTTGAAGAGCGAAATGAGGTGATGACAGAGCTTAGGGAGGCGCAACGAGCGTCATTACCGTCAGGAGCATCTGCAAACTGGACAGGACTGGGAGGAATCGGAGACACAGTGACTGAACCTCCGTGTGTTCCGGATGTTGAAGGGGTAACGGCAGGTTTACCTAGTGCTCTGACTGCACTGCAGAGTGAACAATACCACAACCAGAGTGATGATCTTGTACAGAGTGACGGTGTGAATTCTGAAGGATCAAAGTCGAACCTTACGACAGTGTATGAATACACGAAACCTGACATGACAAGTGATAATGCGTCTGCTGTCAGTGTGTGTGGTTCATTGGACGTTGGTGCTGATGGGAGTTCATCTGAAGTGGACACTGAAGAGCTGCATGCAGGTGAAAACCTTTCTGAATCGGTTGTGAATGAAGCGAATCTTGTAGCCGATGAAGACGGAGATATGCTGGCTGACGTTGATGAGAAATTCAGTGAAGATGCTGACAACGTTACCATTGCCAGTACGTGCGAGAAATTGGTATGCAAGCGTCAACGAGACGAAACTAACTCAGAAATGGGTCGTGTGGAGATATATGCGGAACGTGAAGGTCCGAAACGAACTCGAACTGGTCTACGTGAGTATCACGTGCGTCGTCGGCCTAAGTATTTGAA
>NW_003306464.1:0-3170 GCF_000142945.1 Phytophthora infestans T30-4
TTCCTTCTGTTTCTTTTCGCCTAGCGCTTGATGAACCCCCAATGATCGCGCGGTACACGTGTTGTCTCCGGATCAAGACTTGGTGAGACTCTCCGCTAGCTTGTCATCGTCGCATGTTGCCAGGAATTGCTGTACGTGTTCTTTCGCGTCGCGACCACTCTTCTCAAAGTGTAGACGGGCGGTCCGAGCGTAGCCATTCAGCCTGTTTATGTAGTCGCACAGATGTTCATTACGTTCCCGCTTGGCGGAGTAGTAACGCGACAGTGCCGTCTGCGTGAACTGCGAGCAGTAGTAGCGGATGAACGCATCGCTCAACAGCTTCCACTTGCGCTTCGTCTTCTTCGGAAGTTGACGGAACCAATGAATGGCTCCGTCCCGGAGACTTAGCTCAAATGGAATGCACCATTTATCGGCGTCTGTGTGGGTTCCAGTCATTTCATAGACGAACCCACGGAGCCACTGCATACAGTTCTCGCTCTTGTTGCGAGAGCCTGAGAACGGCGTGATGCGATCCAGCGGTCGGTGCGAAGCCATTTCAATCATCGGTGTTGGGTCCACGTCGTTCAGCGTCGCTAGCTCATTCATCTGACGCATCAACTCGAGTTGAGGATCTTCCTCGTCGAATGTACGCACCAAAATGTCATCGTCACTGGACGAACCATCGCTGTCGACTTGACGACGTCCGGCACCACCTTTGGGAGCTCGCGCACCGCCTCGGTGACCGAACGAACCCTCGCTACTTGCGTAAATACGTTGCATACGGCTCTCCGAACGTGGCGTAACCATGTGCGAGTCTTGAAAGTAAGGTGAAGCTTCGGTAGTGCCAAAGGCACCACGCTCAGCTCCACGCTTGGTCGGAGGAGTACGAACGAGTCGTTGGGGCGTCGGCGGCAGTGGAATCTTAGACGGATCTTCATCTTGAATCATCGGTCGACTCACAGGCTGCTTTCCGGCATTGATGCCAACGGCGCCAAACGCCTTCCGAAGCTTCTTCTTCCATTTCTGGAGAGCAGCTCCGGCTTCATGTGGACTCCAATCCTGGAGCGACATCGTTGATGGGTACGTCTCGTTCTCGAACCCCAGCGACAACAGTAGCGAAACTGAATCCTCGGCAACTTGACTAGTCGAAACCGAGTTGACTGGGTATTAAAGTTCCTGCGCAAGCGCAGGCCAGTCGGCCTTTTTCTTGGGGATGGGCTTGAACAGCTGCATCCACTCATCATTCTGCATCAGCGCTTGTACGCGGTCGAAAACGCGCTCGGCGGCTGGTGTATCACCGTTGATAGGTGGGCGAGGCGCCTTCAGCAGTGCTGAATGCTTTGCACTCGCCACCGGAGGTTTAAAACTCTCGGTCCCATCGTCATAATCATCATAGGCCGGTTCCGGTCCCGCAACACCATCGAGCTCGTCGGCGAGGTTCCTCGAAAGGGACTTGGTCGCCCCGCTCAGCCCCGATGATAGCGTGGCCGTCTCCGGCGTCGCTGCGCCTGGCTCTGGAGCCGGCGTTTTATCTTCGTAATCTTCATAATCGTGGGCGTCAGGACCGATGTCCGCTTCGTCGTCGAAGCTCACTGAAAGCTCGGTGGCGGCTGCAAAGCGCGCAGCCGGGCTTGAACTCTCGTTGCGAGCCCCGCCAGACTTGGCAGGCGTAACTGGTACCGTCGGTTGTCCTTTCGCCATGTTTCTTGTCTTTTTCTTGGTCTTCTTCTCTTGGTAGCTCGTAAACTGGAAGGGCATACAAACAGTTCACAATGGTCACAATCTGTTTCCGGGTCGCGGCACCAGGTGTGGTGTTGGAATTCCCACGTGAACTCTAGCTACAGATGTAGTTAGGATGTTCCCACAACAATACGTCTACTAGGATAGTAAACGATCGTTCGGGCGGACCTGAAGACCCCAGTTCTGCCCTTGCACCGGGACAAACTGGACCTTGTAAACTACTTATATAGGCCAACCAGTAAAATATGAGCACGCTACTAGCACGAGCAAAGCTAGCAGGTGTTTTGAATCCTCGTGGTCCCAACAGCGGAAGGGTACCAGGCACGGGTAAGCCTTTTACGAGATCACCGAGTGTTCAACACTCGGCTGGAAGAACTAAAAGGGAGGCAATTCAAGCACTCCCAGTCGTGCAAATAGGCAACAATAAGCCGTCACGTAAAACCTCCCGATAATAATCGGCCAATACACAAAGTCTCTTGGCCTTGCCGGATGAACCCTCGCTACAGAGCTTCGAGTTCACCGACAGGCATAACACACTCAAACAAGCTTGACCTGACGCTTACCTTGAAGCCGGACGTCGCTCTGTGTGCTTGAGTGGAAATTCTGTTCTGTATTTAAGCTTACCCTTTCGGGTCTATTCCTAATAAGAAGTCCTAATCAAGTATACAAATATCAAGTGAACAATGATCCGTTATGGATCTTCTTGCATGCCAAGCGTCGTCTGCACTGTCGCATGAGCATCTTTAACGGTCCGCGCCCTGTCCCAGACGGTTAACGTGTCTTCCAAAGGTCGCTGAGTATTCCGCGAACTCATCCCAACCGCCACTGAGGGTTCGTACCGTAGATGGTCCACTGAATGCGAATCCGGCCAGTCCATTATTAATAATAAGGACAGCCTGGATTCAGTGACATAGGGCCGTATCCGATACTTGCTGAAAACTCGGAGGTGACGCCGTCGAGTCCCTTGCACCTTGGCGTCTCCGTACATCACCCGACCGAGGGTTCGTCGCTTGAACATCTTGGGCGGTGTCACGTCCTTGTCGACGGGTGATAATCCGCAACTACGGAGAAATCACTACACCACATGACTAACGCGTACACAGGCAGCGCCCTTTGCGTGGCCTTGCATACCGCAGCTGAAAATGAGAGCAAAATGAATTTTAAGCGGCGCTTTAAGTACGATGTGTAGTCCACATATAGTGTGTACACAACACAATACCGATTTTAGCCAATGGGGGCCGCCTTCGCTGCGCTCGACAGCTTTATAGCGAATCGAGGCCGCCTTCGCTGCGCTCCGGCGTAAACATGTTTTATGTAAACGTTATGTATTAAATGCATATGAAATTGAACATTCCTACTCCGAACCAAAGATCTGCCTGTAGACAATGTACTGGGCGTAGACCCCATCCTCCTCCTCCAGCTTTGGGTCCTCGACCAGCGTCTTGAATCTT
>NW_003306465.1:0-3170 GCF_000142945.1 Phytophthora infestans T30-4
CGTGAATGATTCGCCCGACAAGGCGGCGGCCCCGATCGCTGTCACTACGGATGACCACGGTTGCTGCGGCCGTTGTTCACGGTCTCACCGATGCCCACGAGTCCGAGGAAGAGAAATGCGCCAGTCACCGTAGCAGCCGCTAAAACCAAGGGTAAGACGAGCCTCAAGATGGCCGCACTCAATAAGCGACCGAGGACTACCCCTGGTTGTTTGATGGCTCCTACCGTTCCACACAAGAATGGTGCCACCCCTGCGCAAGGTCATCCATCGAAGGAAATCTTGCAGCGAGCTAACGTGGAAGATGACGCTTCGGGTGACTTGTACAGGATGAACATCGTCGTTCTCATGTCCATGAATACGACAAAGTTTTACAAAAAGAAGGCTAGCGCTCTTAATTCCGAAGTTAAACAAGTCGAAGAAGGTGGAGGTGAGGTGCATGTGGAGGATGGACACCTGGAATCCAAGGAAAAGGCTGAAGACAACGAGCCTGACTCTCCTGACCAACCTGAGCAGACAGAGCAACAGGAAGAATCTAGTCAGCCCACTCCATCTCAGCTGGTATCTCTACGTGAGATTTTGGCGGTCCCTACGCTCGTACAGCGCGAGGCAAAGTATCACAGGCGCAAGGTGAGAAAGGTTGACTACCACGTGAGTAAATCAAGAAAGAAACGCTACCAGAATAGACGCGCCCCAACACGCAGCGGCACCAGCATCTATCATGCGCACACCTTGAAGGTGAAGACAATGAAGGACTTGTTGCGAATCTCTGGCATGAGAATGAAGTTGGCAAAAGTGTGCAAAAATAACTCGGGGCCAACCCGAGGAGGCCATGAAGCAGAACAGCGGCTTCACCACGATGTTGAACGAGAAAACCAAGCGTGGAAACTTTGTGTATATCGAAGCGCTGGCTGCTGGAACTACCGCAAGATTCTTGCAGCACTCGTGCCGCCCCAACGTAGAATACGTGGAAATGCAGAATAAGACGCAGGTTAAGGTGCTGTGCCGTATGATAGCTACAGTCGACGTTGGAGCCCAGATCACGGTCTCCTACGGTAACAAGATCTGGTTCAAATGCGCGTGCGACCAGTGCTGGAAGAAGCGTCCTTCACAGACGTAGTTTAAGCGATTTTGGCTCCGTTACCAACTGCTACTTACCTAGGCACTCCAGGTTTTAGATAACATAAGCAGTCAAAGCTTTACGCTCTAGTTCACACTTGTGATGATGTCGTAGACGCGAGGAAATGTCCATTTATGATCATCACAGATTAAATCCAGAGTTTATAAAAAGAAGTACCGAATTTATATCCAGCGTGGATAAAAAAAAAGGTACGACTTCGTACCTCAACGGTATCGTGTAGTGATATCTTGTTCACATACTCTACATGCGCGGATTTTCTCTAAACAAGTCTTCAAAATGGAAGACGGTCAAGAAAGATTCGTTAAACAATGTTCGTCATGCAGAAAAGAAGGCCCAGCAGCCACAAAATTGCGAGATCGCTCAAATTTCGTGGGTGATCGTCTTGTTGACGAGGTTGGGTATGAATACCATCGAGAGGTTCTTCTTAAAGATCGGTATTTTTATTTGACATAGTGTCAAAGCGAAAAAACACACACTATCTCGTCAATGATATGAAAGTCCTCGGATGGCTGATTACTGGATCAACTCATACAATGCAAATGGCATCCCGGCGCTAGTTAAATAGCTCGCGCGCAAGTGCTGGATCTCAATATGTCAACGCAGAGCCAACACCAGTTGGCAGTCACCACGATGGCCGCTCCGCGAGCTCAGATCCTCCCTACTGTTCTTCTGCTAGCCGACGACGAAAAGCCGCTCCTCAGTACCGTTGCCTACAACAGGCTTACCGTCGACGCCCAGGTCCCACGCATAAGTGAAAGGCTGATCCATGGCTTCGTTCCCAGTGAATGCACGCTCGTGGATCCACTTACGTAGGTCATCCACGCGATCGTTTCCCGTCAAGCGGGTTCGCGAGTAGTGCTGCACGAAGTTTTGGACGGTCCTGGAGCACCATATCAAACTTCTGCGTCATAGAGTGCCTAATTCTCATTGGCCGAAGGTGGTGTAGAGTCAGCTCCTTAGCATAGGTCTTCTGGCTGGGCGTCAAACGCTTCTTTCTGGGGGGTCTGGCTGCTGTAACGTGCTCCCCCACCTGAAAAATCGACACCACGTTGTTCGGCATGCACGATAAAGTCTTCCCTCGCCATGGGCAAGCCTGCCCATGCGACGAGATCGACGTAGCACACGATTCGGACGCACACTTCAGTAGGCGGTAGCGCATCTGTGTGTGGGCTTCTTCTGGGCACACCACACACGCCAGTTGGTTGCACTTGGTCACCTCGTACGTCTTCAAGGTGCTCAGCACCCCCTCGGCGTCGAGGGCGGAGATGCCAAGCGACACGTCCTTCCAGTCGATCCGCTTCGGCATCCTGCCAATCGGGGTCGAGTAGATTGTGAGGTACAAATCTAAAATTTCAAATTTTTGAATCGAGAAATGTGGGAACTTTGATTGGGCTGTAGTGTCTGGCTCTGATTGGGCTATTTTCGAGCTCTAGTTGTGTTCTAATTGGGTTTTATTTGACCCCTGTGGCGCGTCTGCGCAGAAGTGGCAGCGTGCAAAGGCATGCAAATCTATTTGTGGTTCCTCCACAGCGTGTTGTGTTTGCACGTGTCTATGGATGAATATACACTTCTTTCCGACAGATAATTTAATAGGATTGTGATCAGGTTAGGGGTTGTCAATTATACGCCAGTTGAATATCTTCATTTTCATCTTTTGGCCAATGGCAGTCCGTGTGGGTAGGTCTCTTATTCCGACAGCTTCCGACAAACATTTTCGAAAAAAAACGGAAAGGGGTAGGGTGTCGGAACGGTTGCGATATGGGTGCTCACCCGTTTTTTTTTTTGGTGTGGGAAGGCTGTACTGTTGGGTGTAAGTCACTCGTTCTCCCTACGAAGTATCTTACCCCCCTAGTGGAGTCTGACGTGTGTCTGTCCGTACGTCCGTCCGTAACGGGCTAGGGCTAATAAAACTCACGCTAATACGCGCGTTCTACTGGCTGCCGAGCGCAGCGAAGGCGGCCTCGATTCGCTAAAATTGTAATATGTGGTGTATATATTATTTGTGGTCTACACATTGTACTTAAAAGCATCG
>NW_003306466.1:0-3171 GCF_000142945.1 Phytophthora infestans T30-4
TCCGAACCGCCGCCACTTCGCCTGCTCCATCTGTTGCACCCATGTGTCAACATCCGCGGTGTTCTCTTTTCGTAAATGTTAGGCGGGCTGCAGTAATCCGCTCGCCTGCGGATCCAATTTGATCCCCAATCACCACCTTTTGATCTTTCCCTTAGTAATCCCACCAGAAGGGTCGTTATACTCCCCTCATGCCGGGGAGCCCTTCTCGGTAGTGGATCTGCTCGTCCACCTCCCATCCGCGCAGCTCCACAGTATGCCTGTATGCGCTCAGTCTCGTCCATCCCCCACAGATCTTCTTTAGTCCCAAGACCACCTTTCTCGTTTTGTGCTTTACGGATCCGCTCAATACGACTCCTTCACAAATGTTCCTCGAGGATCTGGGGGCTGGATCCATCCTTCCTCTGTGTATAAGGGCGCCATCTCTTGGACTGTCTTTTCCTGGATCCAACTACCACCACTTCGTCTAGTCGGTTCAATGTACCGAGATCCTGATGCCCGCTTCTCTCTCCACTCCGCCACCACATTGATTCCGTAAGCGGCACTGGCCAAGCTGTCTGCACTGGCATTCCAATCTCGCTTGACATGCACCAACTCGTGATTCAACCATCCACGCAGGTGGATCATCACTTTCTGCCGTAACAGTGTTAGGGCCGGGGCCTTGCAGTCAATCTCGCCTCGCACCTGTCTGATTACCAAATTTGAATCCCCACAAATCACCAGCCTTTTTGGATCTTGTCCCTTTAGTAAATTCAAACCCAGAAGGAGTCCGTTATACTCCGCCTCATTGACGGTGAGGCCTTCTGCGTAAGTGGATCTGGCTCGTACAACTTCCCATCCGGGCAGTCTCCACAGTATTGCACTGTATGCCGACTCAGGTCTCGTACATCCCCCATCAGATACTTCTTTAGTCCCAAGATCCACGCTTTCTCGTTTTGTGCTTTGAGGATCCGCTCAATACGGACTCCCTTCACAAATGTTTCCTCGAGGATCTGGGGGATGGATCCAGTCCTTCCTCTGGACCTAGTGACGGCCATCACCTGGACTGTTCTTTTCCTGGATCCAACTACCACCACTTCGTCTAGTCGGTTCAATGTAGCGAGATCCTGATGCCCGGCTTCTCTCTCCACTTCGACACCACATTGATTCCGTAAAGCGGCACTGGCCAAGCTGTCTGCACTGGCATTCCAATCTCGCTTGACATGCACCAACTCGTGATTCAACAATCCACGCAGGTGGATCATCACTTTCTGCCGTAACAGTGTTAGGGCCGGGGCCTTGCAGTCAATCTCGCCTCCCACCTGTCTGATTACCAAATTTGAATCCCCACAAATCACCAGCCTTTTTGGATCTTGTCCCTTTAGTAAATCCAAACCCAGAAGGAGTCCGTTATACTCCGCCTCATTGACGGTGAGGCCTTCCGCGTAACCCGTACAACTTTCCATCCGGGCAGTCTCCACAGTATTGCACTGTATGCTCCCCCTCCGCGTCGTACACGAGCGGATCCATCGAAACTCAGGACGTATAGATCCTCATCCACCTGTACCGTCGGGATCGGGATCTGGATCCGGCGTTTGGGCTCTTTCTTAGGGGCGACCCTAGTCAGCGCCTCATCCATCTTAGCTCGAGGAGTGATGCTCGCGGCCAAGACTCCCAGGATCTCGTCTTCCCCTTTCGAACACTTCACTATCTCCAGTGTCCAAGGCGAGAGTAAAGCTGCCCACTGTCCCAAACGTCCTTGTAACCCGGCTGACTAGAACAGCCAGGCTAGCGTAGAGTGTCGAGTCAGGATCCGGATGGATCTTCCCACCAGCAGGTTTGTAATTCAGATCTTACACGCGCAGGAGCGCGAGTATCTCTTTCTCCACTGCTCCGTAGTTCAATTCATTCGGCTTCAGTGTCCGGCTGACGAAGGTGACTGGATGACAGATCCCCTCATGTTCTTGAACCCGAGCTGCTGAGACTGCCCAATCACTGGCATAAACTATTACCGTAGGTTGACGTTCCGGATCGAAGTGACGGAGGATAGGCGTGGTCGCGATTCTGTTCCTCAGTTCCACGAATGCGTGTTGAGCTCGGATCCACCGAGATTCTGCCTGTTCCATGTTCTGATCCGTCGTCTCTATCCAGCCTGGATTCTCTCTCTGTTGGTACCCGGGTGGATCCAGCTCCTGTTTCAGGTCCTCTTCTGGCGTCCTAACACTGGGAATCCTTCGTGGATCCCGCATCTCCTGGGGCAGAGCTTGTTGGATTTCATTCTGGACAGCTGGAGTGGTCATCGCGGCAAAATCTACCTCTCTCAATTCGTACAATACCGCGGCAAACAGGGCGTAATCCTCGATGAACCGACTGTAGTTGTTCAAACTGCCCAAGAAAGATTGCATCGCCCGTAACGACTGTGGGACGGACAAATCGGCTAATGAAGACAGGTCCTTAGGATTCGCCTCCAATCCCTCCTTGGAAACTCGATGGCCTAAGTACTCCACCTTGCGCATCCCCCAATAGCTCTTTACCACACTAATAGAGAGATTCCACTTTAGTACACGCCTCCAGTAGGGATGTCACTCTCTCACACAACTGAATCCACGATTCCGCCGGGATTAGGATGTCATCGATGTAAGATCTGCGTCCTAACACAGACGGGGTCCCAGGATCCCCTGGCTCCCCTGCTTCGAATGGATCCACTTCTGCATTCCCTCCCCCGGATTCACCCGTTTCGGGCTCCGGTATTCGGGTGAACCCATAGAGGGCGTTATCGATCAGGCGTTGGTAGATCTGGGGTGCGTTCTTCAATCCAAACGGCATCCGGGTCCACTCGAACAGGCCAAACGGCGTGATGAATGCGGATATTGCGCGAGCTCGATCCGTCATAGTAACCACCCAGAAACCACTGGCCATGTCTAGAGAACAGTACCAGAGTACTTTATCCAGATCTTCCAACAGTTCATTGATTAGAGGCATCGGGTACACCATCAATCGAGTCAGGCTGTTAACCAGCCGGTAATCAATGCACAGACGTATATCCACCCCGTTCTTTTTGATGATGATTACCACCGGAGATGCCCACGGGGACGTTGAGAAACTGATGATCTTGGCTTGCAGCAGGCCCTTAATCAGATCCGACAGTTTTTCTCGGAACTGAGGTGCCACCTTCCGCACCCTTGAGCGATCGGT
>NW_003306467.1:0-3173 GCF_000142945.1 Phytophthora infestans T30-4
TGACGCTCCGATTTTGCAATCAGTGTTGCTTTCTCCAAGCAGACGCCGAAGGGCGTGACGCGTGATTGCGTTTGAGTTCCCCAGCTCCAAAGCTGCAGAGAAGAGCTATTCCAGTTCATGACAAAGAAGCTACCTGCCATGAAGTATGCTCTAGTCCAATTCAGGGTACACCTCCTAGCTCTTAAGCCCTTTTGTGATCTTTACTGATCCTGCGTCGTTACGCACTGCGACACAGTCGCCTCATCTCTCTCAGAGAATGGCAAGATGGCTTTCCTTCTTTGCCGAGTATAACTTCGAGGTGAAGTACAAGCCGGGGCGGCTTAATGTAGTGGCCGATGCGCTCTCGCGCAGGCCGGACTACGAGTTAGCTCATGTCACGACAGTGACGTCGTCAGTGCCTGACTTGATACGCGGAGCGTATGCACAAGACGACATGTGCGTAGCGCTGCTACGGGCTCTTGGGAGCGAAGAGTTTAAAGACTCTGACAAGGAATTGTCTGGGCGCTTACGCGCGAGGCTGCATCGATACTCACTCGATGGCGGCCTGCTGTACTACAGCACCGACGCTGAGGATAACCCTCGTGTAGTCGTTCCTCATGATGAGGATCTAAAGTATCGAATCCTCTATGAGGTTCATGATACGCCCGTGGGCGGGCACCTAGGTCGGGAGAAGACCTATGGCTCGGTGAGCTCGATGTACTGGTGGCCCAAGATGTATAAGTGGGTCGGCACCTATGTACGCACGTGTGAGACGTGTCAACGGACAAAGTCCGCGCCGAGCACGGCAGCGCCATTGGCGAGTTTGCCTGTCCCCAAGGGATGCTGGCAGTCCATGAGTATGGACTTTGTGTTTGGCCTTCCCAAGGATAAGGCGGGAAACACAGGTATAGTGGTCTTTGTAGACCGATTGAGCAAGATGGCTCATTTAGCGGCAGTGCCGGACACCATTGATGGTTAAGGTACAGCTTTGCTGTTTTTAGACCGAGTCTTTCGCCAACATGGCTTGCCTGAGGCAATTGTCTCGGATCGAGATCCGCGCTTCACCGCGAAGTTCTGGACGTCCCTCTTCAGAGTGCTCGGCACTCGTTTGGACATGTCCACGGCGGACCATCCGCAGACCGATGGTCAAACTGAACGCGTGAATCGCGTTGTGGAGGATACCCTCCGAAGCGTATGCGCTGAGGCGCCAAAACGCTGGAGCCAGATGCTCCCACTCGTTGAGTTCGCATTAAATAATGCAGTGCACGCCTCGACAGGCTACACTCCATTCTATGTGAGCGGCTTGGTTAACCCTCGCGTCCCACTGACGCCCGCCACGCAGTGGCTCAGGGCTCTGGTGGGGGGAAGGAATAGTCCCGAAGCCGCCTAGCTGATGTTCCAGCCTGTTTGCGGTTCGCCAGCAAGTTCGATGACTCTGTCTCTTTGAGACTGAGCGTAATGCGTCAGTACGCGACGCTATGGCTGAAAGCCAGACACGCAGAAGGAACATGCAGATGCCAAGGGCAGAAGCAATGTTGAGAGGTTTGAGGTCGGTGACCAAGTTTTATTAAACGCTAAAAACTTACCTACTCATGCAGTGTCTGCGGTCTTCAAGACGAAGTTAAGACCTCGGTTCATAGGACCGTTCAAGGGCGTGGCCAGGACTGGCCTAGCGTATACGCTCAACCTTCCGAAGAAGATGCGCACGCATCCGGTCTTCTATGTCGGCTTGCTTAAGCCATACCAAGACCCTGCTCAGGTGAGCGCGGAGGCGTTGGCACCAACGGTGGCTGGGCCACGGACAGCTGCAGGGCAGCAGGTGGTAGAGCCACGGGAGGCTGAACGACAGCAAGTGGTGGATCCACAGATGGCTGATCAACAGCATGTGACAGAGCCACAGGTCGCGGAGCGAAGTGCTCGAGATGCAGGAGCAAGGCAAGCTGAACGTTCAGCCGAGCAGCTGGACGCTCAAGGTCCGAGACCTGGTTGTGAGTCAACAGTGGTGACTCTAACCTATCCACAAGGTGGATCATCTCTTCGAGATCGACCGATGGGCGGTGAACGTTCGCGTCGTGGCCGCCGGCGTCGTATGGACGCAGACGCCGTTCCGGCAAGTGCTGACTCTCCCGCGAGAGCCCAGCTGAGGCAAGGCCTCCTCCTGCTCTGCTCGATGAGCATGGTGAGCTCCACTTTCACGGAAAACCCCCTTTGGGGCGTG
Organism: Phytophthora infestans T30-4; assembly: GCF_000142945.1. Classification (NCBI taxonomy): domain Eukaryota; phylum Oomycota; class Peronosporomycetes; order Peronosporales; family Peronosporaceae; genus Phytophthora; species Phytophthora infestans. The sequence continues at coordinate 2,198 of NW_003306467.1, forward strand.
GCTTTAGACCCACAGAGTTCTTACCACGTTATTGTAGTGAGGTGGAAGGGGTTTCCCCTCACTCACAGAAATTCTTCGGAGGATGTGGAGTTTATCCTCCGGCAAGATTGCCCTGACGTCGTTGACGCTTACGACCGGGCACATCATGTGCCGAAGCGCCACCATGGCGTGCGACAGCGTCGCCAGGCGCTGGGCGCCTCCCACTAGAGTGAGGAGCGATGAGGTCAGTAGTTGAGCTCAGGCTCTGACCAGTAGCTGCAGCAGCCAGCTCGTACGTATGAGCGGTGCTCGCAGCGGGAGCAGGAGGTGGAGAGACCTCGTAGTGTTAGGGACATGGTCCCGAAGGAAGCAGGTGCTTCGTGTTGTGCTGAACAAGGTTCAGGCACAAGCGTCTCGATAGACGCATAGTTGTTTTGAAACAACTTGCTCGATGAGCATGATCCAAATGTGGATGCGCTGTACACGAAAGTGGGTCCCGCAGGGGTCGACCATGGCTTGGCTGACGGCGAAGTTTTAAACTTGGATAACCAGAAACTTGGGCGGTTAGCTTACTTTGCGGAAAAGGGGTTCTCTCTCTCTGTTTTGGAGAGAGGTTGCCCCCGCGTGTGTTTTTTAAAACCACGCAGCCTGGGGTTTTTTAAAATTTACAAAGCCAGCGCTCGACCACTGAGCTGAAAGGGCGTTGCCCTTAAGCTTGTCCATTCAAGGACAACAGCTCATGGAACGAGAGGGCTGTGCCCTGGCGGGTTCGAACCACCGACCTGTGGCTCTCAAAGCCAACGCTCAACCATTGAGCTAAAAGGGTGTTGCCCTTAAGCTTGTCCAAGCGTGAACAATCGTTCATGGAACGAGAGGGCTGTGCCCTAGTGGGTTTGAACCACGGACCCATCGCTTGTGAAGCGAGTGTCCAACCGCTGAGCTGTTGAACGAGGGACTCGAATGAGTCAAGAGCATTGCTCTAAGCGGTTGCAGCTCT
>NW_003306468.1:0-3173 GCF_000142945.1 Phytophthora infestans T30-4
TCCACAAAGTCACGGCGCGCGACTCAGGAACTGAATTGGGATCGCATAGTTCGGACTCCGACCCAGACGATTTCCCGCCGAGTATGTCTCACTGCGTCCAACGATCGAACGGCGAAGACCGGAGACAACTCGCGGTCGGAGGGATACCCGTACCCGGGGACCGTGGGATGTACAGATCCCGAGATCTCATGGACGGGACAGCACAAGTCAGGTGTTCGCAGTGCGGATCCCGGAAGCACACTGAATCTGGATGCTGGAAACATCTGGTCTGTGAGAAGTGTGGCAAGAAAGGTCATCCCGGGGATCATTGCTTCTACGTGTGTCGCGGGTGTGGCGAGATTCACGACGTCGGCAAGTGTCCGATGGAAGAATTCTACAACCAGATCCGCCAATGGTTTGATCCAGCCAAGCACCGAGGGATGTTGCCAGAAGTGGCCGAGCAGATGTAAAACAAGAACGCTCGCCGAGTTTGAATCCGGTACGAGCCGAGCGTTCTAGGTACTGCATTTATGCATTTGTGAACAAGACATCGCTAGATCCAGGTAGCAGGACCCTAGATCCAGTCGATAATACACGTGATCTACATGAAGTGTCAGTTGCCAAGATTTCTAGTTTGCGCCAAGTGGACGAATTTTCCAGATCCGAAGTCTCTTCAACCCTGGATCTACAAAGGGGAGAGGCACGTGGTTACTGGGAGAAGCGTCAACATGGTCGATGGTTTGAGCCTACCAAGGGTGAGGTCACTGAAGATCCACCTAAGGTCTGTCAGGTCACTGGATCCCGTGGATATGAGGATGTGGGATCCATGGATCTGCTAACAGGGGAGTCCCGTGGATACTGGAAGTACCATGCCCCAGGAAAGTGGTTCAGACAAGCCATGGTGGGGGGGGGCAAGATCAACAATGAAAAAGCAATCCTACTTCTAGATAGTGGTGCCGAGGTGTCTATACTGGATACCGCCTTTGCTCGTAAGGTTGGGTGCCAAGTGGATGGGAGTCGGATCCAAGATTGTGTTGGGATTGGTGAAGGCGTATACCGTACGAACGGGAGAACGCGCATCAAGATCACGCTGGCAGGTTGTTTGGTGTACTGGTTCGACATTTGGGTTGGAGATCTCGCTGGTCAAGACGCCATCCTTGGGATGGATTTCATGGTGCCAGCCGGGGTGAGGTTGGATCTGGCGGATGGGACACTTTGCTTCCCTGACGAGATGCGGATCCAGCTCAGCGGACGGCGGCCGCTGTATGGAGCGAAGATAAGGATCATAAGGGCGGATAAGACCACCTGGATCGAGCCCGGGGAAACTTGGGAGCTGTCAGACCGGTTAAAGTGGGTAAAACATGAGAAACTGTGGGTCACTCGGGGCGAGAAATGGGTACCTACCGTAATCCAAGGACCAGGTCGATCGCAATACCTCCAGGTCACGAACGTCAGAGACAAGAGCCTATTACTGGACCATTATGAGGAGATCGGACGATGGTTGGCGAAAGACGGTATCCCTAGGCGACCTGGATATGTGTCAGTGGGATCCCGCCGCTACAAAGAATGGCAGAATCTGGTGTACGAGGCGACTACCGAGATCGAACCTCTCAGAGAGGTGGAGCTCCCGGCGGAGCCAACTGGCCCCTTGGTGGATCGGCCTTCATATCTAACTCCGCGAAAGATCCTGCAGAGAGATCGACGGGTTGAGATCCAAGCAATGGAGGTTGGATCCATGACGGGGGACGATCCCCAGAGTCGGCCTTTAGATAACGCAGGGTCGGGGGATGAAGGATTGCAGAGGGCTAAAGCCAAACAGCCGGATCCCGCCGATCCACAAGTGGATCCAAGTTTTCCACTGGATAAAGTGCCTGGATCCTTATCGAGAGTGGCAACGCTAGTCAAACCCGAACTGTCGGGTTTAGACTCGTTAGAGGACCGGCTGGATCCGACCGGTGACTTCCCCAGTACCAGGATACCCGACCCCACGAAGACAGAAGGGATGACGGTCGAAGGAGAGTCGCGGTGCCTGGATCCAAGGGTGGATCAGACAAAGACCGAAGATGAACAAGTCTGCTACCGTGAAGGCGGGGATCTACACGCCGAGGATCTTGGAGAAGGTATGGCGGTGATCCCGGAGATACCACTGACCACAGAGGAGGTCACGATTGATGATATCCAAGTGGATCCAGGGGCGAACGAGCCCACTGAAGTGGATCGTCTACGTCAGAAGATCTGGGAAAGCCGACATCTGCTGATCGGTAAAGGTAATGCGTTACCGCCCGCCGCCCGCGGAGTCAAATGTGACATCGATGTCGGCGACGCGAAACCGATCGCACAAAGGGTGCGGAAGGTGGCACCTCAATTCCGAGAGAAACTGTCGGATCTGATTAAGGGCCTGCTGCAAGCCAAGATCATCAGCTTCTCAACGTCCCCGTGGGCATCTCCGGTGGTAATCATCATCAAGAAGAACGGGGTGGATATACGTCTGTGCATTGATTACCGGCTGGTTAACAGCCTGACTCGATTGATGGTGTATCCGATGCCTCTGATTAATGAGCTGTTGGAAGATCTGGATAAAAAGTACTCTACTGTTCTCTAGACATGGCCAGTGGTTTCTGGGTGGTTACTATGACGGATCGAGCTCGCGCAATATCCGCATTCATCACACCGTTTTGCCTGATCGAGTGGACCCGGATGCCGTTTGGATTGACGAACGCACCCCAGATCTACCAACGGCTGATCGATAACGCCCTCTATGGGCTCACCCGAATACCGGAGCCCGAAACGGGTGGATCCGGGGAAGGCAATGCAGAAGTGGATCCATTCGAAGCGGGGGAGCCAGGGGATCCTGGGACCCCGTCTTTGTTAGGACGCAGATCTTACATCGACGACATTCTAATCCCGGCGGAATCGTGGGATCAGTTGTGTGAAAGAGTGACATCCTACTGGAGGCGTGTACTAAGTGGAATCTCTCTATCAGTGTGTTAAAGAGCTATTGGGGGATGCGCAAGGTGGATTACTTAGGCTATCGAGTCTCCAGGGAAGGATTGGAGACGAATCCTAAGGACCTGTCTTCGTCAGCCGATTTGTCCTTCCCACAGTCGTTACGGGCGATGCAATCCTTCTTGGGCAGTTTGAACTACTACAGCCGGTTCATCGAGGATTACGCCCTGTTTACCGCGGTATTGTAT
>NW_003306469.1:0-3175 GCF_000142945.1 Phytophthora infestans T30-4
CCAGGGCCCCCCTCCACACGTAAAAACGTCACTCTTTAATGCTATAAACAATTCAACCCTTTCTTCCTAATTCACCCTTGGGATTCGTTCTTTTCTTTACTTCCCGAATGTGAACTAACTCACATTCAGCGGTTCCTCCTCCTGCGTGGGCCCACAACCTTTCCTGGGGGGCCTTCTTCATCCTATCATCGACAATGAACAAACTCACATCCATGGATCCCCTCCCTACTCTTCTTCATGAGACTGCATCACACCGAATCGTAGAACGTGTACTTGACAGCTCGGAGGACGCCGAGGATGAGGAATCCGACTGGTCCGACGGCTCAGGACCTCCTATCCGGCCGTCATCGAAGCGTACGTCGTCCTCCGGCCCGTATCCCTTCACTCTGGGCGATGAGTACGATGACGACGACGACAACGATGAAAGTCCGGAGGATTCGGAGGAGGCTCGAGCCGCTGAGGATGCCTTGGAGGAAGACACGCGACGGGCTCTATCCCAATCTCGATCCGAAGCCCGGCGGAGATCCCTCTCGACCCCGCCTCCACAAGTCGCTGACACAGCCGGATCCGGAGGCGACACTGCGGGATCCGCGATCCAAGTCGACAGTGACGGCGGATCGGATAGCGATGGTGGGAGGGGGTCGCCTCGTGCCGCACCAGCGTATTGTCAGTCGAGGTGACATTGACTTCAGAGCTCACCGGTACGTCACTTGACTGCTCAGCGTACTCAGGTACCTCTCCCATCACTCCTTCAAGTTGCTTAGCTGTTCCGAGAGTAGCTGAGCTCTCCGCTGCTGCTTTGGCGACACTAGGATCAGCTGCTGCCAGATGTTTCCATATGTGACGAGCCATGTTCGCCAGTCGCTGTGCTTGAGCTGCTTCTGTAGCTTCCTTTGCTGAGCTATCGTACAATGCAAACTGCGTCGCTTCATTGTTTGTCTCCTCGTCGTCTCTCGCATGGCGATATTGACGAAGTCGCGCCTGATTCGAAGCATACATGCTATATTCTCTGGCAGATTACTTTTTAGCTTTTTTGGCTGCTGTTCTAGCTTTGACCGCATCTTTAATGCATTGCTGTACGACTTTCATGAACTCCCCTTTCGCCTCTGGATCACCTGCAGCCACTTTGTCCAAAAACACTTGACTGAATTCGATCGCAGAAGCGTTCTTAGCCTTCATCTCCGCCATGCGCTCGTTTAGCTTCGAGTGGAACGTAGCGTGGCTCAGGTTCCTCTGAATATTTTGGAGTGCGGGGCTTAGCGAAGAAGGGCAATGCGCGGAATTCTTTAATCAGCTTGTCGAGGTACTTCCCCTTTATAGCTGCAACAATCGGATCTATGCTTCCTACCACCTCGGACGGCTCTGATGGATCCAATATTTGACTTCCAATACGTCTGGCCATATTTGCAAGTCTCGAGGCCTGCTCTTCTTCTCCGGCCTCTTGAGCGAGCAGCTCATACAGTCGCAGCTGTGTGGCATCGGAGTTCCTTTCTTCTGTGTAACGGGGTACGTAGCACTAAGTGTACCCTGGTTACATGAAGTGTGACACTTCACACTTCAGGAGTATGACATGTCATACTCCGGAATATTTGGTACAAGGTACCAAGGTCATTCAAAACCAACCATTGGTTAAATGACATTGCATTTCTATAGGTAACTGATAGTTTGTATTAACCACAAACTTAACCTACCTATAAATATACTCAGTTTACAATCTACCTTATTTAGGTCACTTCGCTCTCTTTAATTAAAGAGGGGACCAGTGAACTGCCGTTCACTGAGAGTTTGTATACTCTCGGAAGATAACTTCCTCTAGCGCAAGGTGCTGTGTGACCCCGTCACACTTGGTAGCACTTGTAGTCAATCCACGCCATCGCGGGTAGACTACCTGAACCTCCGAAGTTCGTTGCCATGGATAGGAACGACTTCTCCCATATGAACGACTCTCAGTTCGAGTCGGTTCGGAAGATGGCAGGCATCTTCGGGATGGAGGCCCTGCAGAGCCTGGTGGTATCAACACCGGCTGAGCAGCTCGAGCGCGTCAATGCATTCGACGCGTACGAGCAGGGCCTCATCGCGCATGTGCGGGAGAACCTGCAGGCTCCGGCGGCGGGAGCAAACCCGCCTCACCCGAAGCCAATACGGCTGAAGGTAAAGCCGTATGAAGGGAAGGAAGGCGAGAACCTTCACTTCTGGGTCCGAGAAGTAGAGCTCGCGATGGACGCGGCTCTGATCTCGACCGAGCAACTGCGTGTTGCTTTTGCACTCTCCAACCTTAGCGGTCGTGCTAAGAGTTGGGTGTACACTCGGGAAGCGACATCCCCTGGATGTTTCACATCCTGGGCTCAGCTGTGCGAACAGCTCCGAGCCGCGTTCCTCCCGGCGAACTACGAGTACCGCCAGCGTTCGCGCTTCCTCGCGTGTAAACAAGGAAGACGCGAACTGCACGAGTATGTGCAAGAGATACGGGAGCTCACGGCGTCCCTAGTGGAAACCCACTCAATGAACACATCAAGATGACTGTGTTCATGGACGGCCTTCGAGTGGCCCCCGCACGCACTCAGCTGTTCCGGGTGCAGGCAAGCACCCTTGAAGAGGCGATTCAAGTGGCTCTTCAAGAAGAGTACAGCCATCGCCAGGCGCGTACGCCGGCCTCAGCGTGGCCTGGGAGCTCCTTGTCGGCTCCCGGTCGAACAAGCCCCAACGGACCAGTTCCCATGGAACTCGGGTCCGCCGAACAGCGTGACATCCGCTGCTTCGGCTGTGGGAAGATGGGCCACTTCAAGCGCGACTGTCCCGCGGAAAGACTCCGCAGACGGTCCTTCCCCAAGCCCGTCCTCAAGGGTCGCTGGCAGAAGCCAGGATCCCGGGGACATGGGAACGCCGGGAACCAGTAGGGGCGGGGCGCCCTACTGGGGAAGAACTAAGTCTTCGTGATGGGTGCGCGGGTGGCGCGTACCACGGGGACTTAGCCCCTGAGAGTCTTCGCACTCTCGAATCGGCGAAGAGCAGCGGCGGGTTGCTCGTAGTACACGGATGTGTGGCTAATGGTAACCAAATATCATATGATATTTTTAATAGTAATAGTACTAATTTCGATATTAAATAGTAATAGGAACTCGTTTTTGCAAAAGTTAACATAATATTTTAATACTAACTCTAAAAATTGAAAATT
>NW_003306470.1:0-3175 GCF_000142945.1 Phytophthora infestans T30-4
CATACAACCCTCTTCAAGCCCTTGGGCGAGCCCAGTCCGGATGATCCGCAAACCTGATGGCGGAATACGGCTCTGCATTGACTATCGAAGACCGAATGCTGTCACTATCAAGAACTTCTACCCGATGCCGCTCATTGACGACATTCTAGATGTACTAGGAAGCGCTAAACGGTTCTTTACAATGGACATAGCGCCCGGCTACTGGAACGTCCCGATGACAGCAGATAGCGTAGCGAATACTGGCTTCACCTGCAAATATGGCCTCTTCCAGTGATTCGTGATGCCGTTCGGACTGTGTAATGCCGTACCGGCCTTTGAACGACTGATTAAGACTGTGATTGTTGACCTTAAGTGGCGGAGATGCCTAGTGTACCTCAACGACTGCGTGGACTTCAGCGAAGACTTTCCTACTCATCTAGGTCCCGGAAGGGCCGGACCGCGAGGGGACCACCCTCTGCGCAGGCCATACAAACCGCCGACCTAACTCGGCGATTCGTTGTGGTTTGTGTAAGGAATCCACATCTGACGATATTTGTGTGTTCTACTACACCACACTGGGAAACGGCAGGTACCGAATATCGCCTGTTCCCTGTAGTACACGTGTCCAAGCTGAAGTTGGTCAAAGAATATCCCGGATCGGCCGCAGATCCGTCTTTCGGTGGATGGATCCGACCGCGTCGACTTCGACGAAGTCCTCCTACCGAAGGATAGTTGGAATGTGGATCTCGAAGCCGACGAGCTCGAAGTCGAGAAGATCTCCGACATGAGGTCAGGAAAGCGAACCAGATACGGACGGATTTACCGCGAATTTCTGGTGTACTGGTGTGGATATGACGAACCCAGTTGGGTAGACGAGACAGATCTGAACTGTGGAGCATTACTCTACGATTTCTTGCGGGATCGTACGAATCGGAACAGATTCGGCGTGATGCAGTCTCATGAAGAAAAGTAGGAAGGGGGTCCATGGATGTGAGTTGGTCATGTCGATGGGAGGCTGAAGAAGGACCCACAAGAAGGGTGTGGGCCGGGAGGAGGAGGATCGCTGATGTGAGTTGATCACATCGGAAAGAAAGAGAAGACGAATCCACAGGAGAAGGATGGATTAGGAGGAAGGAGTGAATGTTTATGCATAAAGAGTGACGTTCTACGTGCGAAGGGTCCCGCTTGATTTCAAGCGCGAGCTTTCGGGAGCCCGAACTATACTGACCCAATTGAGACTGGGTCGTAGGAGCTGGATCCGGATGAAATCCAAGCGTGGATCCAACCCGGACCCAGAAATTTGCCCAGATCCAGGTGTACAAGGAAAGGGTGGATCCAGCCCAGATCCAGGTGTACGCCGGTGGACTCTGACAGGGTTCCTCAGTCAACAAGAGAATGTTACAGACATATTCAAGTAAGGAAGCGTGGATTATAATAGCTTATGCAAAAAGGCTAGCTCGACCCAGTTCCCAGTCGCTAGTTACTACTACGAAGCGAATCCACGAAGACTGAAACTGGGGGCGTGACGTGAAAGAGCGATAGGGATCAGGTGGTCTTGGGCTGAACATTGAAGAACTTGCCCACCAGACGCTGGATCTGGTGTCCTGGGTGTTGGCTCGGATCCCCCTGAAACTGGATGCGTCAAGGCTCGGCTTCATCAATCTCTTGCAAGGCCTCCAGCAGGTTCGTGGGTTCTGGGCGATGGAGGTTGAGATCCTCCAAGTTGGCTTGTCGGGATACGGATCCCGGAAACCAAGTTACCTTATCCCCGCGTCGGGGAAGGTGCAAGAAGGATGGATCCAACAAAACATCCACGTCGCACCAACCGTCCTGGATCGCCAACACGAGGATCACGAGAACTTTCTTCCAAGCTCGACCGGCATGGCTACGTCTGTTACCACGCTGCTTGTTGAAGTTGAACAACCAGGTCGAACCCCGCAGTTGATTGCGAGAGATAGGGAACCGGTGCGTGCCTTCCCATATGGCAACCCGGTGCTTGGAAACGAAATCCGGAACGCACGAACGAACAATTCGAGACGCCCGCGCACGTCACCCCGGAAGCTAACCGGATCCACCAGTGTGATTGCCAGCGTATCCCACGGGGCAGCATCTTGCAATTCTTCCACGTGAGGTCGGGTGATAAGCGAATCCACATAGCCGGCCGTCGGGATGACATCCGCTTCCCGAGGGAATATCCATTCCGCTCGGAATGGCAGCTCAGGGAAACAGGTCAGTGATCTTCATTGTAACAATGGCGACCCGGTTCAGTTTCTTGGCGGACCAAGGCTCAATGTCTCTGGTGGCGAAGGCCATAGGAGCACGCCGACCAGGAATGAAGGCGGCATCCGGACCAAACGGGGCCACGGGGAGCATCCCTGGCAATGACGGGTTAGGAGGAGCAGGGATCAAGACAGATCCAGGGGATCCGCCACCATGAGGTGATCCCCCGCCACCATCGCTACCCGACCCACCATCACTGTCGACTTGGATCGCGGATCCCGCAGTGCTGACTCCGGCTCCGGCTGTACCAGTGACTTGCGGGGGCGGTGTCGAGAGGGATCTCCGCCGGGCTTCGGATCTGGACTGGGACAAGGCCCGTCGCGTGTCTTCCTCCAAGCCATCTTCAGCGGCTCGAGCCTTCTCCGAATCCTCCGGACTTTCATCGTCATCGTCGTCGTCATCGTCCTCATCGCCCAGAGTGAAGGCATAAGGGCCGGAGGACAGCGTACGCTTCGACGACGATCGGATAGGAGGCCCCGAGCCGTCGGGTCAGTCCGAAGTCCACAACCAGTGGGAATGACACGTTTGGCTTTCCCTTTCCCGGATCCAGTTCTGGCCGGCGGAGGGCCGGTAGACGCTGGCGGGGGAACGGCAGGCGTCGTCACCGAAGGGCCAGCAGTGAATCCCGACTGAAACGAGCCGGACGGGGCCGTGGACACGACTAACCCCGTCGTAGAACGGGTAATCGCCGCAGATCCGGCCGAAACCACAGCCTGGGACGACGGCGCGGTGGTGGATCCAGTCTTAGACGTAGACCCCGTCTTAGGCGTAACGGCGGATCCAGTCTTAAACGTCTTGGATCCAGTCTTGGGCGTTGATCCCGATTTTGAAACGGCGACGGATCCAGTTTTGGACGCCTTGGATCCGGCCTTCGTTACCGATCCCGACTTGGATGCCGCGGATCCAGCCTTGGCAG
>NW_003306471.1:0-3176 GCF_000142945.1 Phytophthora infestans T30-4
TCCGCACTCCGCCACTTTTAACCCGTACACGTGAGCTGCAAAGGCTCCAACAGTTGTTGTGCCGTACATCCTGTGTCTGTAAAAGGGGGGACGATTTCTAGCGTTCGTATCAATCGTCATCGCCGCTTTCTTCAGCTCCACATCGGGCATCGAGCCTCTGTACGACGAGGCCACCGACACTCCTAATCCACAGTACTGGGTCTGGAAACTGCGCAGCAAATCTGGCCACTTGTTCCTGGTTGATCTGCCCAGCTGCCGATACCAGTTCCTGGCTGGCCCCGCTAGCAGATCCGCAAAGGTCAGACACTTCTCAGCATTCGACGCTTGATCTCTCATGAGGGCCGACTTGACTTTGCTGATCCATGTTCTCGCTCGGTCCTCATCTTGATCCTTGCCCGTGAACTCCTTCAAGTCCGATATGGCTGAGATCCGTACCCTCTGGATCATGGACGATCCACCTGCCCCGGCTGTGGCCGTTGCTACCACGGCTGCCGAAGTGGATGGGCCATCCAGATCGTCTGGGTCGAACTCATCATGGGAGTTGTCCCCCTCTACTGACTCCATCTCCACGTCCCGTGCTCCATGTTCATGGAGCACTTGCACTTGTGGCACGGGCGCTCTCATACCCTGTTTCGGCCAGGAAGCGATTCATCGCAGCTTCAAAGTGCCGTTGCAGGGTGCCCGCGGAAGTGTCGGAAGAGCCTGTGGCCGTCTGGTCCACTGGCGGGACTGGATCCGTGAGGCGATTACCTCGAGCCTGATCTGACGATAATCCCACTGGCTTCTTGCCGGATCTGGCTCGATCCTGGCTGGATTGTGTCAAATCACGCGTAGGGCGTACTGGATCCCGAGCTTTCACGTTCACAGGGGCTTCCTGTCCTCGGATCCTCGCCCGCGCTTCCAGCATGGATGCCCCGGAGGGTCCTAAAGTCATGCGTCGTGGTTCGGACGACGTGTCTGACTCATCCTCAGCGGCGGATTCGTAGTTTGAGGACGCAGCTTGGCTGATCCTCGGCGACGACACTGGATCCATAGTGCGCGACCTTTCTCCGGTGATGGACTTAACTCTGGCAAAGAGGTCCCGCGTCGCGGATACTATGAGATCCAGGTCTAGCTCGAAGATATCCTCTGCGTCGAACACACCAGCTACGATGCCTGACCCTCTGTAAGCAAACGTAATAGATCTTTGACTGCCACCAACTTGTTCGCCGTTTTCGTTGGTGCTCTCACCGGTTCCCTTGGATCTTCGATCTGTCGTGGATTCAGGATCTGCATGACAGGATCTTGATGCAGGAAGTCGCGTAAAGCTTGGTGGCGATACACAAACTCGAGATCCTTGTCGGACCAGCTTGACCTGGATCCAGCTTGGTCTTCTTCCGACTCTGGAGCTTGCATCTTCTTCCGCGTAGTCTTACTCGTTTTCGTCTTCTTTCTTGTTTCTTCGACTAGCGGGCTTGGGTTTAGGTACGGTGTTGGCTTAACCGGTGAATCTGCAAATGCATACCGTTTCGCCTTCACTTTCCCTTGTTTTGTTAGCGGATCTTGACTTGCGTCAAGATCCGCAGGGGTCCCCGAGGGGACCTGGGGAGGATAGAGAGGTTTCTCTTCTAGATCCGGATCCACCTCTCTTCCGTCGACAGAGTTCCTCCCAAAACTCCATCGATCCGCGGATCTTGTTTCATTCAGCAGCGTCTTCGTCGATCCGACCTCCGACGACGCCTCTTCCCCTGGCTCAATCTTCACTTGAGCATCTTCTTGGGACTCACGGTGAAATCCCGAGTCTCCAAAAGATCCGGGCACGCGCACCATTGTGGTGTAGCGGGATCAGCAAAATCTGCGAGATTGCCAGATCCAACTTACCAACTGCGCCCAGACACCGACTAACGGAGGGGGTCCCCCGATGATCCGTGTTCTGCTGAACTTTCCTCACCCTGTGTACCCGTCGGTAGGGCGGGATCTGCTCTCTCGGTAACTTCCGAAGAGTTCAAGTGGTGAAGCTTGAGTGTCTTGGCGAGACGTGGGGATGGGGTGGAGCAGCCGTGGAAAATCTTCACTCTGCGTCCGTGGATGGTTCCGAATCCTAAGCGAATATTCGAGCTTATGGATCCGGGGCCTAGATCGTGGATCTGGCCGTAGGGTTGCCTTGCGGGTGTGTTCCCTTGCCTTTGCGTTTTCCTTTGCGTTGTACTTGCCGCCTCCTGTGACGGGATCTTGAGAGTTGAGATCTTCTAGGGTGTAACCGACCAAGTAGTAATTCGATTAACCTGTTGTATCTGCACGTGGATAGGAAAAGCTCACTAGGTTGTAGGATATGGCCAATGTATTATCCAGTTATCACTACCAACACTAGGCTCGCAATTCCCAACCTTCTCCGAGCTCGTACGGCCAATGTAGTTCCGGTTCTTGAGGGCAGGAAGGCACTTGCGTGTTATCGTGCAAATAGAAGTCTGTATTGATATTTAAGCCTATACCTGCCTGGATTTCTACCTTCTATGTCTTTCACCTGCTAAATCCCTTACCAGGTTCGGCTGCATGTCCCTTCTTCCCTTGACCCATCATCCCAGCTGTGTTATCTTCAGATCCACCGGATCCATGACGTAATCATTATGGTGACCCTATTATGGGTACACTCATCCGGATCCAGGTCGCTTGGATCCACCTCACTGTAATTGTACACTCGCCGTGGATCCGAGCTCTTCAATCATCCAACATCATCTTGCAACCGTCTGTGATCTCCATTGTCCCACGAAAGTTCGAGATCCACTGCATCCATCATCCCTATACCCTGGATCCAGGTCCCTCAAGGCGGGATCCTCCCTCCATGGATCCGAACTCGGAAGTATGGGATCCGGGGCACCTCGCGGTGGATCCTGACTTCTCGTTAACCGTGGTTACTAGATTCACCTTCAGAGGGCACCTACCATCATTCCTTCATAGGATCCACACTCGATCCACTCTTATATAGTATATCCCATATCCATCTAAGTGGATCCAGGTAAGGGTGGATCCGAGATAAGTCTTGGTGGATCTTGCCTTTTCGTACATCGCTCATACCAGATCCATCGTCATTCCATACGGGGTGCTGCTCGTCATGGCTAATCCACCACAGGCAACTTGTACCCGTGCCAAACAACCCAAATCCTCTCTAATCACTTGAAATTATCGCTGATTCGGGA
>NW_003306472.1:0-3177 GCF_000142945.1 Phytophthora infestans T30-4
ACTTGCGCCTGGTGGCAACGGACCCTGCTCGGCCCAGAAACCGACTCCATCGCAGCTTCGAAGTGTCGCAGCAGGGTGCCCGAGGAAGTGTCGGAAGAACCTGTGGCCGTCTGGTCCACTGGCGAGTCAGGATCTGTGCGCCGATTACCTTGAGTCCGATCTACGATAACCCCACTGACTTCTTGCCCGGATCTGGCTCGATCCTGGCTGGATTGTATTAGATCACGGGTAGGGCGTACTGGATCCCGAGTCTTCACGTTCACAGGGACTTCCTGTCCCCGGATCCTCACCCGCGCTTCCAGCATGAATGCCCCGGAGGGTCCTAAAGTCATTCGTCGGGGCTCGGACGACGTGTCTGACCCATCCTCAGCCGCGGATTCGTAGTTCGAGGACGCAGCTTGGCTGACCCTCGGCGATGACACCGGATCCATAGTGCGCGACCTTTCTCCGGTGATGGACTTAACTCTGGCAAAGAGGTCCCGCGTCGCGGATACTATGAGATCCAGGTCTAGCTCGAAGATATCCTCTGCGTCGAACACACCAGCTACGATGCCTGACTCCGTAAGCAAACGTAATAGATCTTTGACTGCCACCAACTTGTTCGCCGTTTTCGTTGGTGCTCTCACCGGTTCCCTTGGATCTTCGATCTGTCGTGGATTCAGGATCTGCATGACAGGATCTTGATGCAGGAAATCGCGTAGAGCTTGGTGGCGATACACAAACTCGAGATCCTTGTTGGACCAGCTTGACCTGGATCCAGCTTGGTCTTCTTCCGACTCTGGAGCTTGCATCTTCTTCCGCGTAGTCTTACTCGTTTTCGTCTTCTTTCTTGTTTCTTCGACTAGCGGGCTTGGGTTTAGGTACGGTGTTGGCTTAACCGGTGCATCTGCAAATGCATACCGTTTCGCCTTCACTTTCCCTTGTTTGGTTAGCGGATCTTGACTTGCGTCAAGATCCGCAGGGGTCCCCGAGGGGACCTGGGGAGGATAGAGAGGTTTTTCTTCTAGATCCGGATCCGGATCCACCTCTCTTCCGTCGACAGAGTTCCTCCCAAAACTCCATCGATCCGCGGATCTTGTTTCATTCAGCAGCGTCTTCGTCGATCCGACCTCCGACGACGCCTCTTCCCCTGGCTCAATCTTCACTTGAGCATCTTCTTGGGACTCACGGTGAAATCCCGAGTCACCAAAAGATCCGGGCACGCGCACCATTGTGGTGTAGCGGGATCAGCAAAATCTGCGAGATTGCCAGATCCAACTTACCAACTGCGCCCAGACACCGACTAACGGAGGGGGTCCCCCGATGATCCGTGTTCTGCTGAACTTTCCTCACCTTGTGTACCCGTCGGTAGGGCGGGATCTGCTCTCTCGGTAACTTCCGAAGAGTTCAAGTGGTGAAGCTTGAGTGTCTTGGCGAGACGTGGGGATGGGGTGGAGCAGCAGTGGAAAATCTTCACTCTGCGTCCGTGGATGGTTCCGTATCCTAAGCGAATATTCGAGCTTATGGATCCGGGGCCTAGATCGTGGATCTAGCCGTAGGGTTGCCTTGCGGGTGTGTTCCCTTGCCTTTGTGTTGTCCTTTAAGTCGTACTTGCCGCCTCCTGTGACGGGATCTTGAGCGTTGAGAGCCCCTAGGGTGTAACCGACCAAGTAGTAAATTCGGTTAACCTGTCGGATCTGCACAAGTAAAGGAAAAGCTCACTAGGTTGTAGGATCTGGCCAATGTATTATCCAGTTATCACTACCAACACTAGATTCGCAATTCCCAACCTTCTCGGAGCTCGTACGGCCAATGTAGTTCCGGTTCTTGAG
Organism: Phytophthora infestans T30-4; assembly: GCF_000142945.1. NCBI lineage: Eukaryota > Oomycota > Peronosporomycetes > Peronosporales > Peronosporaceae > Phytophthora > Phytophthora infestans. The sequence continues at coordinate 1,812 of NW_003306472.1, forward strand.
GGCAGGAAGGCACTTGCGTGTCACTGTGCAAATTGGAGTCTGTATTGATATTTAAGCCTATACCTGCCTGGGTTTCTACCTTCTATGTCTTTCATCTGGCTAAATCCCTTACCAGGCTCGGCTGCATGTGCCTTCTTCCCTTCGACCCATCATCCCCGGCTGTGTTATCTTCAGATCCACCGGATATATGACGTAATCATTCTGGGTCCCCCCTAAATAGGGGTACACCTCATTCGGATTCCGGTCGCTTGGATCCACCTCACTGTAATGGTACACTCGCCGTGGATCCGAGCTCTCCAATCATCCAACATCATCTCGCAACCGTCTGTGATCTCCGTTGTCCCACGAAAGTTCGAGATCCACTGTATCCCTCATCCCTATACCCTGGATCCAGGTCCCTCAAGGCGGGATCCTCCCTCCTTGGATACGAACTCAGGAGTATGGGATCCGGGGTACCTCGCGGTGGATCTTGACTCTTCATTAGCCGTGGCTACTAGATCCACCTTCGGATGGCACCTACCACCATTCCTTCATAGGATCCACACTCGATCCACTGGTACATAGTATATCCCATATCCACCTAAGTGAATCCAGGTAAGGGTGGATCCGAGATAAGTCTTGGTGGATCTTGCCTTCCCGTACATCGCTCATACCAGATCCATCGTCATTCCATACGGGGTGTTGCTCGCCATGGCTAATCCACCACAGGCAACTTGCACCCGTGCCAAACAACCCAAATCCTCTATAATCACTTGAAATTGTCACTGATTCGGGATAGTGACCCCGCGTCAGGACCATTCTCTTATTTCTGAGAAAGCACTTCACCACAGTTGAGCGTTGGCTTTGAGAGCCACAGGTCGGTGGTTCGAACCCGCCAGGGCACAGCTCTGTCGTTCCATGAACGATTGTCCACGCTTGGACAAGCTTAAGAGCAATCCGCTTTTAGCTCAGTGGTCGAGCGTTGGCTTTGGAAGTCACAGGTCGGGGGTTCGAACCCACCAGGGCACAGCCCTCTCGTTCCATGAACTGCTGTCCTTGAATGGACAAGCTTAAGGGCAACGCCCTTTCAGCTCAGTGGTCGAGCGCTGGCTTTGGAAGCCTCAGGTCGGTGGTTCAAATCCACCCGGGCGCAGCCCTCTCATACCATGAGTTATCCGTTCTCGGACTGACGTACGGGCATCGCCCTTATAGCTCAATGGTAGAGCTCCGGCCTGTCAAGCCAAAGGCCAGTGGTTCGATCCCCGTCCGGGACACCACTTTCGCTGTTACAGCGTATCCACATTTGGATCATGCTCATCGAGCAAGCTGTTTCAAAACAACTATGCGTCTATCGAGACGCTTGTGCCTGAACCTTGTTCAGCACAAC
>NW_003306473.1:0-3180 GCF_000142945.1 Phytophthora infestans T30-4
TTCTTTCTCGTTTTTTCGACTACCCAGGGCTTGGGTTAGGTACGATTTTGGCTTAACCGGTGAATCTGCAAATGCATAACCGTTTCGCCTTCACTTTCCCTTGTTTTGTTAGCGGATCTTGACTTGCGTCAAGATCCGCAGGGGTCCCCGAGGGGACCTGGGGAGGATAGAGAGGTTTTTCTGCTAGATCCCGAATTCGGATCCACCTCTCTTCCGTCGACCGAGTTCCTCCCAGGACTCCATCGATCCGCGGATCTTGCTTCATTCAGCAGCGTCTTCGTCGATCCGACCGCCGACGACGCCTCTTCTCCTGGCTCAATCTTCACTTAAGCATCATCTTGGGACTCACGGTGAAATCCCGAGTCACCAAAAGTTCCGGGCACGCGCACCATTGTGGTGTAGCGGGATCAGCAAAATCTGCGAGATTGCCAGATCCAGCTTACCAACTGCGCCCAGACACCGTCTCAAACGGAGGGGGTCCCCCGATGATCCGTGTTCTGTTGAACTTTCCTCACCTTGTGTACCGTCGGTAGAGCGGGATCTTGCTCTCTCGGTATCTTCCGAAGTTTTCAAGTGGTGAAGCTTGTGTGTCTTGGCGGGACGTGGGGATGGGGTGGAGCAGTAATGGTAAGATCTTCACTCTGCGTCCGTAGTTGTTTCTGGATCCTAAGCGAATATTCGAGCTTGGTGGATCCAGGGCCTGAATCTGGGATCTGGCCGTAGGGTTGCCTTGCGGGTGTGTTCCCTTGCCTTTATTTTCCTTTGCGTCGTAATTGCCGCCTCCTGTAGCGGGATCTTGAGAGCTGAGAGCCTCTAGAGTATATCTGGCCAAGTAGTAAATCCGGTTAGCCTTTGGGATCCGCACGTGTATAGGAAAAGCTCACTAGGTTGTAGGATCTGGCCAATGTATTGTCCAGTTATCACTACCAACACTAGATTCGCGATTCCCAACCTTCTCCTAGCTCGTACGGCCAATGTAGCTCCGGTTCGTGAGGGCAGGAAGGCACTTGCGTGTTACTGTGCAAATTGAGGTCTGTATTGATATTTAAGCCCATACCTGCCTGGATTTCTACCTTCTATGTCTTTCACTTGTTAAATCCCTTACCAGGCTCGGCTGCATGTCCCTTCTTCCCTTGACCCATCATCCCAGCTGTATTATCTTCAGATCCACCGGATCCATGGCGTAATCATTATGGTCGTCATATTATGGGTACACTCATCCGGATCCAGGTCGCTTTGATCCACCTCACTGCAAGTGTACACTCGTCGTGGATCTGAGCTCTCCACGCTCCCACCATTGTCCTACGACCGGTTGCGGTCTTCATCACTCCACGAAAGTTCGAGATCCACTGTATCCACCATCCCCATATCTTGGATCCAGGTCACTCCGTGCGGGATCCTCACCTCTTTGGATCCGGACTCGGAAGTATGGCATCTGGGACATATCGCGGTGGATCTTGCCTTCTCATTAGTCGTTGATGCCAGGTCCACCTTCAGAGGACACCTACCATTCGTCCTTCATAGGATCCTCACTCGATCCACCTGTACATAGTGCATCCAATATCCCCTAAGTGAACTCAGGTGAGGGTGGATCCGAGTCTCCCCTTGGGGGATCCTGCCTTCCCATACGTTATCCATACCAGATCCATCGTCGGCTCACACAAGATGCCGCTTATCATGGCCAATCCACCTCGGGCAACGTGAGTCCCTGTCTGGCAATCCAAATCCTCCCTAACCACTTGAAAATGTCACTGATTCGGGATAGTGACCCCTTGTTAGGTTCATTGTCTTATTTTTGAGAAAGCACTTTACCACAAAACCAGGCGGAGAAGGAGATGGACACAGTACTGACTGTTGAAATCGAAGCGGATGCCGATGCTGAGTCAAGAGAAGAGTCCGTCGCGACTTTGGACGAGACGTACATGTCGGCTGCTCGCGTGTTAGCGACCAAAGGAAATGAAGCAACGGAGGACACAAGAAGTGACTTCTGCGAGCACCCAGCTAACAACATCGGCCTGGAAGACTACGTGAAAGGAGTCAGCATTCCTGCCAGACCTTACCGAAGAAATCAACACGACAATAGACTACAATGCGCCCAATGTTGCTGATCCCCAGCTGTCCACCGATCGCAGGGAACGTCTGGTCGCAACGCTGAAGAACCACGAGCACATCCTGATTGCTAGTGGTAACGCACTGCCGCCGCCAGCCTACGGCGCGGTATGCGATATCGACACGCAGGGGCACGCCCCAATTCAACAGCGTGCCCGGCGCGTGCCGCTACGATTTCTCGGCAAACTGTACGAGCTGCTGCGCGCTCTGTTGCGAGCAGGACTGATCGTCTTTTCCGACAGTCCATGGGCATCGACGATCGTGATTGTGATGAAAAAGAACGGGCTGGACATCCGGCTCTGCATAAATGACAAGAATGTGAATGCCATCACCGCAATCATGGAGTATGCAATGCCGCTAGTCGACGATCTGTTGACCGATCTTGAGTGTTACCTATGATTCTGCTCACTGGATGCTGCAAGCGGCTTCTGGGCGGTCATGATGACCTAGCGATCACGAAAGGAGTCAGCGTTTGTCTGTGCACTCGGACACTTCGAGTGGCTAGGCATGCCGTTCGGCTTAAAGAACGCACCGATGATCTACCAACGCATGATTAACAATGTGTTCTGGGGGTTCGTTTAGCCAAAAGGAGGTTCGTTTGAATACTCGGAGACGATGCGTTTAGCTGAAGAACAAGCCAAGGAACGTTGTGGGCCAAGCACCGAGGGTTCGTTTCAAACGAAGTTCGCGACAGACCGCGAAGCACCGGTGGAGGCCGACCCTGTACTACAACTCGTCAACGGCCCCATCGCTGACATGTTTACGAACGGGGGACCAGACGAATCATCGCTGGTACCTGTGTTAGGTCGCGGATCGTTGGTGGATGATATTTGCTTTGGTGGGGAGGATTTCGACTGCTGTCTCGCGACACTGGACCGATTGCTGGCAAGATTTGCACAGTGTCGGATCAGCATTAGTTTCATCAAGAGCATCTTCTGCCAGCCCAACTTGTGGGCTTTCTGTCGCATAAAATTTCGCCAGAAGGTATCAGGGCTGATCCGAAGAAGCTTGCGGCCATCGCCGAGCTTTCGTTGCCAACGAATAGGAAGGGCATGCAGTCGCACTTGGAGC
>NW_003306474.1:0-3182 GCF_000142945.1 Phytophthora infestans T30-4
TTCTGTACGATTTCGCGGCGTGGAGCGTTTTCTTTAACGCACCTACCTGGGTCCTTCAGGACGGTGATGCGAGATACGGTGCTTATGGGAGGATCTTCCGCAGTTGGTGGATAATCCCGGGGATCATTGCTTCTACGTGTGTCGCGGGTGTGGCGAGATTCACGACGTCGGCAAGTGCCCGATGGAAGAATTCTACAACCAGATCCGCCAATGGTTTGATCCAGCCACGCACCGAGGGATGTTGCCAGAAGTGGCCGAGAAGATGTTAAACTAGGACGCTCGCCGGGTTTGAATCCGGTACGAGCCGAGCGTTCTAGGTACTGCATTTATGCATTTGTGAACAAGACATCGCTAGATCTAGGTAGCAGGACCCTCGATCCAGTCGATAATACACGTGATCTACATGAAGTGTCAGGTGCCAAGATCTCTAGTTTGCGCCAAGTGGATGAGTTTGCCAGATCCGAAGTTTCTTCAATCCTGGATCTACAAAGGGGAGAGGCACGTGGTTATTGGGAAAAACGTCAACATGGTCGATGGTTTGAGCCTACCAAGGGTGAGGTCACTGCAGATCCACCTAAGGTCTGTCTGGTCACTGGATCCTGTGGATCGGAGGATGTTGGATCCATGGATCTGCTAACAGGGGAGTCCCGTGGATACTGGAAGTACCATGCCCCAGGAAAGTGGTTCAGACAAGCCAAGGTAGGGGGCAAGATCAACAATGAAAAAGCAATCCTACTCCTAGAAATTGGTGCCGAGGTGTCTATATTAGATACCGCCTTTGCTCGTAAGGTTGGGTGCCAAGTGGATGGGAGTCGGATCCAAGATTGTGTAGGGATTTGGTGAAGGCGTGTACCGTACGAATGGGAGAACGCGGATCAAGATCACGCTGGCAGGTTGTTTGGTGTATTGGTTTGACATTTGGGCTGGAGATCTCGCTGGCCAAGACGCCATCCTCGGGATGGACTTCATGGTACCAGCCGGAGTGAGGTTGGATCTGGCGGATGGGACACTTTGTTTCCCTGACGAGATGCGGATCCAGCTCAGCGGACGGCGACCGTTGTACGGGGCGAAGATGAGGATCATAAGGGCGGATAAGACAACCTGGATCGAGCCCGGAGAGACCTGGGAACTGCCAGATCGGTTAAAGTGGGTGGAACATGAGAAACTGTGGGTCACTCGGGGCGAGAAATAGGTGCCTACCGTAATACGGGGACCAGGTCGATCACAATACCTCCAGGTCACGAACGTCAGCGACAAGAGACTATTACTGGACCATTATGAGGAGATCGGGCGATGGTTGGCGAAGGACGGTATCCCTAGACGACCTGGATATGTGTCAGTGGGATCCCGCCGCTACAAAGAATGGCAGAATCTGGCGTACGAGGCGACTACCGAGATCGAATCTCTCGGAGAGGTGGAGCTCCCGGCGGGGCCAACTGGCCCCTTGGTGGATCGGCCTTCATATCCAACTCCGCTAAAGATCCTGCAGAGGAATCGTCGGATCGAGATCCAAGCGATGGAGGTCGGATCCACGACGGGGGACGATCCCCAGAGCCGGTCCCCTAGATAACGCAGGATCGGTGGATGAAGGATCGCAGAGGGCTGAAGCCGGACCGCCAGATCCCGCTGACCCACAAGTGGATCCAGGCTTTCCATTGGATAAAATGTCTGGATCTTTGTCGAGAGTGGCCACGCTAGCTAAACAGGAACCATCGTGGGTAAACCCACCAGAGGATCAAGTCGATCCAAAAGGTGGCTTTCACAGTACCAGGATACCCGACCCCACGAAGACGAAGGGATGACGGTTGAAGGAGAGTCGCGGTGCTTGGATCCAAGGGTGGAACCGACAAAGACTGAAGATGAACAAGTCTGCTACCGTGAAGGCGGGGATCTACACGCCGAGGATCTGGGAGAAGGCATGGCGGTGATCCCGGAGGTACCACTGACCACAGAGGAGGTCACGATTGATGATATCCAAGTGGTTCCAGGGGCGAACGAGCCCGCTGAAGTGGATCGGCTACGTCAGCAGATCTGGGAAAGCCGACATCTGCTGATTGGTAAAGGTAATGCGTTACCGCCCGCTGCCCGCAGTGTCAAATGTGACATCGATGTCGGCGACGCGAAACCGATCGCTCAAAGGGTGCGGAAGGTGGCACCTCAGTTCCGGGAAAAACTATCGGATCTATTAAGGGCCTGCTGCAAGCCAAGATCATCAGCTTCTCAACGTCCCCGTGGGCATCTCCGGTGGTAATTAGCATCAAGAAGAACGGGGTGGATATACGTCTGTGCATTGATTACCGGCTGATTAACAGCCTGACTCGATTGGTGGTGTATCCGATGCCTCTAATCAATGAGCTGTTGGAAGATTTGGATAAAGTACTCTGGTACTGCTCTCTTGATATGGCCAGCGGGTTTTGGGTAGTTACTATGACGGATCGAGCTCGCGCGATATCCGCATTCATCACACCGTTTGGACTGTTCGAGTGGAACCGGATGCCGTTTGGATTGAAGAACGCACCCCAGATCTACCAACGCCTGATCGATAACGCCCTCTATGGACTCACCCGAATACCGGAACCCGAAAGGGGTGGATCCGGGGAGGATCACACGGAAGTAGATCCATTCGAAGCAGGAGAACCGGGGGATCCCGGGACCCCGTCTGTGTTAGGACGCAGATCTTATATCGACGACATTCTAATCCCGGCGGAATCGTGGAATCAGTTGTGCGAAAGAGTAACATCCCTACTGGAGGCGTCTACTAAGTGGAACCTCTCTATCAGTGTGGTAAAGAGCCATTGGGGGATGCGCAAGGTGGATTACTTAGGCCATCGAGTTTCCAAGGAGGGATCGGAGGCGAATCCTAAGGACCTGTCTTCGTTAGCCGATTTGTCCTTCCCGCAGTCGTTACGGGCGATGCAATCCTTCTTGGGCAGTTTGAACTACTACAGTCGGTTCATCGAGGATTACGCACTGTTTGCCGCGGTATTGTATGAATTGAGAGAGGTAGATTTTGCTGCGATGACCACTCCAGCTGTCCGGATAAAAATCCAATAAGCTCTGGCCCGGGAGATGTCGGATCCACGAAGGAATCCAAGTGGTACGACGCCAGAAGAGGACCTGAAACAGGAGCTGGATCCACCCCGGGACCAACGGAGAGAGGATCCAGTCTAAATAGAGACGAC
>NW_003306475.1:0-3184 GCF_000142945.1 Phytophthora infestans T30-4
TCGGATCCAAGGAGGTGAGGATCCCACACGGAGTGCCCTGTGATGCCAAGATAAGGGGATGGTGGATTCAGTGAATCTCCAACTTTCGTGGAGTGATAAAGACCACAACCCGTCGTAAGACAGTGCTGGGAGATTGGAGGGCTCAGATCCATGACGAGTGTACACTTGCAGAGCGGTGGATTAGGGTGGTCGGATCCGGACAAGTGTACCCATAATGTGACGACCATAATGATTACGCGGATCCTCCTCGACACAGGAGCGAACGTTAGTGTGATCACTGACACCTTTGCCAAGAAGTTGCGACTCCGAGATGTACCCGATCACGAACGCCGCATTGACATTCAAGGAATCAGCGAAGGCAAGGTGTCTACGACGCGACGAGCGTGCGTCAAGATTACGCTTGGATGGGAGATGGTGTACGAGTTCGATATGTGGGTAATGGCGCATAGTGCAGGCGTCGACGTGGTACTCGGGACCGACTTTATGATCCCAGCTGGGATCCGGTTGGATCTGTTTCACGGCGCGGCGCAATTAACGCATGAAGTTCAAATCCCACTGATCAAGACCAAGAACATGATCGACAGCGAAGAATACGGCTCCCATGTTAACGCCGGGCCACCCGAGCGTTTGGACATTCAAGCGCACGAGTGGCGAGAATATCGACTGGCGAAGCGTCAAGTCGGGCTGGAGGAACACCTACTGTGGGTTCGTCGAACGAACAAGTTAATCCCGTCAGTGACGAGGTTTCGACGTGGACGGCCTCAGAGCATTCGATTGACCAACGTGTCTGATTGAACTGTGTACCTACCAGCACACGACTCGATCGCGATGTGGATTCCAGATGGGGATTTGCCACGAGGTGACGGCTATGTGCGTCTGGAGTCCAAGAAGTACCAAGACTGGCAAGTGTTGGCCTACGAAGGTTGCAGAGACCGCGAGCTCTTCCAGCGTGAATGTGAAATCTACGAACAATGGATTGCAACTCAGCCTTCGGCAGTTGATCGACCGGACTATCCAGAACCCAGTGGGGCGCTAGCACGACCTCTACAAGACTCGCTAGTGGATTCTAGTGATCGTCTGACGTGTGCAGAGCGCTGGGCACTGATCCTGGAGGAACGTGAACAAGTGGAAGCCTGTCTGGCGTCTGGGGTGACAGCCGGGGATTCGGCCGACGGTCAGCCTTCCGCAGAGCCTTGGACGCGTACACGACAACCCATGGCGGAGGCAATAACGCGAACGAAGCCTCGGTAGTGCGTACACACGAACTACTGAGGCCGGTAAACGTGGTACATACGGCAACGCGTGTTAGTGTCCAGTCAGGGGTGACCACGGAAGCGACAAGCAACAGCACTGGATTGAATGGATTCACCAGTTTTGACGAAGCTGTCCCGGCCTTGTGTGTCGCCAAATCTGCGAACGAGACATCGGTGGTTGATCCAGAGGATGCAGGCATCGCGCTGAAGGTGTTGAGGACGGCACCGAGTGTTCATTGCAAGATTAGTGCGAATGCCGAACTGTCAAGACAGCAGCCGACCAAGGAACTGAGCAAAAGTCAACAACCCAATGTGTCGGTGGCCTGCGCATTCAATATTGCGAACGACGACTCGGCCGATGGCCCAGAGATGAAAAATCAGGATGGGAAAGAGATGGACCAAGTACCGACTGTTGGAATCAAAGCGGATGCCAATTTTGAGTCAAGAGAAGAATCCGTAGCGATGTTGGACGGAACATACATCTCGGTTGCTCGAGTGTTAACGACCAAAGGAAATGAAGCAACGGAGGATACGAGAAATGATTTCTACGAGCACCCAGCTAACAACATTGGCTTGGACGACTACGCGAAGGAGCTGGCATTCCTGCCGGATCTGACCGAACATATCAACACGACAATTGACTACACTGCGCCTAATGTTGCTGATCCTGAGCTGTCGACTGAACGCCGAGAACGTCTAGTCGCGACGCTAAAGAACCACGAGCACATCCTGATTGCTAGTGGTAACGCACTGCCGCCGCCAGCCTACGGTGCGGTATGCGATATCGACACACAGGGGCACGCCCCAATTAAACAGCGTGCCCGGCGCGTGCCGCTACGATTTCTCGGCAAGCTGTACGAGCTGCTGCGCGCTTTATTGCGTGCAGGACTGATCGTCTTTTTAGACAGTCCATGGGCATCGCCGATCGTGATTGTGATGAAAAAGAACGGGCTGGACATCCGGCTCTGCATTGATTACAAGATGGTGAATGCTATCACCGCGATCATGGAGTATGCAATGCCGCTAGTCGACGACCTGCTAACAGATCTCGAGCGCTACCTATGGTTCTGCTCGCTGGATGCAGCAAGCGGCTTCTTGGCGGTCATGATGACCTTACGAGCGCGTAAAGTGTCGGCGTTCGTCTGCGCACTCGGACATTTCGAGTGGTTACGCATGCCCTTCGGGTTAAAGAACGCGCCGATGATCTATCAGCGTATGATTGACAACGCACTCTGGGGGTTCGTTCAACCTAAAGGAGGTTAATTTGAATACTCGGAGAAGATGCGTTTAGCTGAAAAACAGGTCAAGGAACGTCGTGGGCCAAGCGCCGAGGGTTCGTTTCAAACGAAGTTCGCGGCAGACCGCGAAGCACCGGTAGAGACCGACCCTGTACTACAACTCGTCAACAGCCCCGTCGCTGACATGTTTACGAACGGGGAGCCAGACGAATCATCGCTGGTACCTGTATTTGGTCGACGGTCGTTTGTGGCTGACATTTGCTTCGGTGGCGAGGATTTCGACAGCTGCCTGGCGACGCTGGACCGATTGCTAGCAAGATTTGCACAGTGTCGGATCAGCATTAGCTTCACCAAGAGCATCTTTTGCCAACCCAAGGTGGACTTTCTGTCGCATAAAATTTCGCCAGAAGGTATCAGAGCTGACCCCAAGAAGCTTGCGGCCATCACCGAGCTTTCGTTTCCAACGAGCAAGAAGGGCATGCAGTCGTTTGTTGGAGCGGTAATTACTACAGCCGCTTCATTCAAGACTTCGCGGTCTACGGTGCGGCGCTGTACCAGCTTAAGATGAAGACTTTGCCGAGGTGGTCTTTCTGTGGCACGTCGTTCCTTCGAAAATTTGAATGACGAGTGTTTCGCATTTCACTATCCTTAAGGGCACTTCGACCGGTCGAAGGAAGTTCACGTCATGCTCCT
>NW_003306476.1:0-3184 GCF_000142945.1 Phytophthora infestans T30-4
GGACCCGGGGGCAGAATGGTGGGATCCAAGTTTGCGGAATGGCCCCCTTTGGACCGAATTCAAATCTTTTGAGATTTTCCGACAGGCTTAGCCTCCAAGAAGCGGATGTTGCCGAAACTCCCGATCCTCCGAACTTTGACTCCCTTGTTCATCGACGATACTGAAGCGGCGGAACCCCAACCGGAGTTCACGCAGGTGGGAGAAACGCAAGTCCCGCCAAAAGTAACGCTGATGGCATGACTATGTGATCGCGCGCTGCTCAGCAGGCTGTCGGTTTGAAAGAAGCTAGCGCTCCGGGAATCTCGTTTGAGCGTCATGCTAAAGCGCCGATCAGGTGTGTGAAATGGCTGTGATGTGGCTGATGAAAACAAAACGTCGAAGATCAAGACGATGACGATGCGACTCCGCCTGTACTTTGGCGAGCAAGTGTCGACGCAGTGGAAGCTAGTGATTTGACTGAGCCGGCAAAGTTCTAACATGATTAAGTACATTGGCGTAAGGCCATCCGTGCCGAACATAAGTTGGTGCGACTTCGCGCTGTGTTTCGAGCTGCTAAGTAGCCAAAAGTCAGCGGACCTCCGGTACGAAGTGGGTATTTAAGATCAAACGCGAAGATAGTGGCTCGATCGAGAAGTACAAGGCGCGCATCGTAGCGAAAGGCTTCAAGCAGAAGTACATTGATTACACGGCAACATTCTCGCCCGTGGTGAAGGACGTGACGCTGCACATGATCATTGCTTTGGTTGCGTACATTGGTGGGTCTCTGGACCAACTAGACGTGGTGACAACATTACTGTACGGCGTAATAAATGAGGCGGTGTAACATATTCGGCATGGTGCCAGAATATATCGAGCTTGGTGGTAACTTCGACTGTTTGGAGCTGATGCAGGCCATTAACAGTCTCAAGCAGGCATTGCGCATGTGGAACGTGATCTTCGACGAGAACGTGTGCTCCATCGGCTTTCAAGTATCGTCATACGACCCGTGTCTCTACATCTATATCGTGGATATTCACTGCGTGCGTCTGCAAATCTACGTAGACGACGTTTTGGTGACTGGTAGCTCGACCGAGCTAATTGCGACCACCAATAGCGATCCCAAGAAGCGCTTCGAGATGATCGACGGTTGCAAGTGTGCATTCGTACTTAGAATCTAGCTGGTTATAACGCAGACGGCAGTGTGGCGATGTGTCAGCACTTATGTGTCGACGCTTTGCTGAAGCTTTTTGGCATGGATGAGTGCAAGGCGGGGGTGAGTTCAGCTACTTTGAGCTCTCGGCTAGCCCCAAGCAGCGCGTCGACCCAGGTGAACGCTCCGTTCCGCGAGGCTGTAGACGCACTCATGCACTTGATGACAACGACACAACCGGACATTGCCTTTGCCGTGGGATAAGTTTCTCGCTTCATGGAGAAACCTTAAGTCGAGCTCTGGGCTGCAGTGAAGCGTATCGTTCGTTATCTACAAGGAACAAAGTCGCATGGAATCTGCTTCAAGCCCGATGACAAAGTGGACTTCCGCGGGTACCTGACGCAGACTGGGCTGGTGACCACTCCGACCGCAAGTCAACTTCGGGCTTAACGTTCCTTTTGATGGGCCCACCTGTGAGATGGAAAGCAAGAAGCGAGTGCAGCTGTTAACAAGTGAAGCGTTGTACATTGCGCTAAGTTATGCTGTCCAAGAAATCAAGTGTGTTCACAGCCTACTTTGCGAGATTTTGACAGCAACATGCGAATCGGGACCAGAGCTCAAGATCCGCGAAGACAACCAGTCATGTACTAAGATTACCAAGAACCCAGTGAGCCATGGTTGGGCCAAGCTGATCGATATCAAGTACCATCACATACGTGATGAGGTTAAGCGAGGTGAAGTCAAGCTGGTGTACTGCGAGACCTCTGTGATGCTGGCGGACAGCATGACGAAGACGTTTCTGGGGTCACGCCACAAGGGCCTTATGACGGCGCTCGGAGTCATGGCGTGCTCTCATTGAGAAGCGTATTGAGCACTAATTGTTTTAGACGGTATGTACCCTTAAACCGGTAACCCGAGCCGGTCCAACACGATCCTGCGATAATTATGGTACGTTTCAACGACTAGGAAGATTGGACGGTTGGCGATTGGACGCATCAAATGATTAGATGACCTATGTAGTGAGGACGGCGTAAGCCCCGATAAAGCAATCGCTTCATAATCTTCCTTTCCCCCTCAAGTGTCTTCGCTTCGGCCTTCTCCCCAAGTTGTGACTCTTCCCTTTGCTCCGTCCTAGCTAATCGCTGCCCAAGATCCGAGACCGCTATCATACACGACTCCCGAGTGAAAACATTATAACGAGTAAAGGCGCTAGTCTCTCTTATCGATCACTTCATTACCCACCCACCCCCCCGGACCATCATCCAAGAGCAATGAAAGAAGGGGATACTTTCATAACCAAATCTACGGTCAAGCTGGCAATCGTGGAAGATGCGGTGGATGATAACTGCGAGAATGTCTACTTCCAGAAAAAATAAAGATCCGCGTGAAGTCTGCATGCAAGAGCCAATGTTGTTCATTTTTCGTCAGCGCGCGCATCAATCCGGCCGGGCTTGGCTCATGATATCCGGTCACACCATGCACTCACGTGTGGATCGATACGTGGCTCCTGCGAAAGGACTTCGACGAGCGACTGGTGCGTATTGTTCAGAAAGATTAATGCTACAAGCTGTAGTGACACCACCTACACAACGAGATTGCCCGAGAGAGTACGCACTCCGACGCTGACTGAACACCTGAAGCTCCGAGTACAGAGGAGGCATCTGGGCCACAGACAGCGAAGGAGGCCCCAGTGCAAGAGGTGCGGACGCTAAGCGCGCAGCTAACCGCTCCCTTCATTGGGCTCAATAACATATTTGCAAACTATTTTTTTTATTATGTAGATTCATCTTTATGTGTAGGTTACATTTTATAAACTAGGTTACCTGAAGGTCATTGGCTATGAAACGGCGCTTGATTGCAAAACGGTCCATGTAGCATATAGGCTGCATCGCAATGCATTTTGCTTGACGATGATCAACCTATGTACTGTTGCTTGTTTGAATAACACGGATCCGTTTTTGATTTTTTTTTAATAATTGTACGGACATAGTTTGTCTTTTCCTCTTAATGGGCTAAAATATAACATGATCTACTTTAGGTATTAACCCTATTGCT
>NW_003306477.1:0-3185 GCF_000142945.1 Phytophthora infestans T30-4
TCGTTTTCTACTTAATTCCCGATACGGAGCATTCAACAATGTATTCGGGCACCTTCAAAGACAATACTTACTCTAGACCTAGTGACAGCCCTTCACCCTGGACTGTTCTTTTGCCGGATCCAACTCCCACCACTTCGTCTAGTCGATTCAACGTAATGAGATCCTGATGCTCGACCTCTCTCTCCACTTCAACACCACATTGATTTCCGTAAAGCGGCACTGACCAAGCTATCCGCACTGGCATTCCAATCTCGCTTGACATGCACCAACTCGTGATTCAACCAACCACGCAGGTGGATCATCACTTTCTGCCGTAACAGTGTTAGGGCCGGGGCCTTTCAGTCAATCTCACCTCGCACTTGTCTGATCACCAAATTTGAATCCCCACAAATCACCAGCCTTTTTGGATCTTGTCCCTTTAGTAGATCCAAACCCAGCAGGAGCCCGTTATACTCCGCTTCATTGACGGTGAGGCCTTCCGCGTAAGTGGATCTGGCCCGTACAACTTCCCATCCGGGCAGTCTCCACAGTATTGCACTGTACGCCCCGCCTCCGCGTCGTACGCGAGCGGATCCATCGAAACTCAGCACGTACAGATCCTCGTCTGCCTGTACCGTCGGGATCGGGATCTGGATCCGGCGTTTGGGCTCTTTCTTAGGAGCGATCCTAGTCAGCGCCTCATCCATCTTAGCTCGAGGAGTGATGCTCGCGGCCAAGACTCCCAGGATCTCGTCTTCCCCTTTCGAACATTTCACAATCTCCAGCGTCCAAGGCGAGAGTAAAGCTGCCCACTGTCCCAAACGTCCTTGTAACCCGGCCGACTTGAACAGCCAGGCTAGCGTAGAGTGTCGGGTCAGGATCCGGATGGATCTTCCCACCAGCAGGTTGTAATTCAGATCCAACACGCGCAGGAGCGCGAGTATCTCTTTCTCCACCGCTCCGTAGTTCACTTCATTTGGCTTCAGTGTCCGGCTGACGAAGGTGACTGGATGACAGATCCCCTCATGTTCTTGTACCAGAGCTGCTGAGACTGCCCAGTCGCTGGCATAAACTATAACCGTAGGTTGGCGTTCTGGATCGAAATGACGGAGGATAGGTGTGGTCGCGATCCTGTTCCTCAGCTCCACGAAGGCGTGTTGAGCTCGGATCCACCGAGGTTCCACCTTTTCCGAGTTCTGATCCGTCGTCTCTATCTTGATTGGATCCTCTTTCCTTTGGTCCCGGAGCGGATCCAGCTCCTGGTTTAGGTCCTCTTCTGGCGTCGTACTACTTGGATCCCTTCGTGGATCCGACATCTCCAGGGTCAGAGCTTGTTGGATTTTGATCCGGACAGCTGGAGTGGTCATCGCAGCAAAATCTAATTCTCTCAATTCATATAGTACCGCATCAAACAGTGCGTAATCCTCTGCCCAAGAAGGATTGCATCGCCCGTAACGACTGTGGGAAGGACAAGTCTGCTAACGAAGACAGGTCCTTAGGATTCGCCTCCAATCCCTCCTTGGAGACTCGATGGCCTAAGTAATCTAACTTTGCGCATCCCTCAATAGCTCTTCACCACGCTGATAGAGAGGTTGGACTTAGTACAAGCCTCCAGTAGGGATGTCACTCTTTCACACAACTGATCACACGTATTCCGCCGGGATTAGAATGTCGTCGATGTAAGATCTGCTTCCTAACACAGACGGGGTCCCAGGATCCCCTAGCTCCCCCGCTTCGAATGGATCCACTTCCGTATTGCCTTCCCCGGATCCACCCGTTTCGGGCTCCGGTATTCGGGTCAACCCATAGAGGGCGTTATCGATCAGGCGTTGGTAGATCTGGGGTGCGTTCTTCAATCCAAACGGCATCCGGGTCCACTCGAACAGGCCAAACGGTGTGATGAATGCGGATATTGCGCGAGCTCGATCCGTCATAGTAACCACCCAGAAACCACTGGCCATGTCTAGATAACAGTACCAGAGTACTTTATCCAGATCTTCCAACAGCTCATTGATCAGAGGCATCGAATACACCATCAATCGAGTCAGGCTGCTAACCAGCCGGTAATCAATGCACAGACGTATATCCACCCCGTTCTTCTTGATGATGATTACCACTGGGGATGCCCACGGGGACGTCGAGAAACTGATGATCTTGGCTTGCAGCAGGCCCTTAATCAGGTCCGATAGTTTTTCCCGGAACTGAGGTGCCACCTTCCGCACCCTCTGAGCGATCGGTTTCGCGTCGCCGACATCGATGTCACATTTGACTCCGCGGGCAGCGGGCGGTAACGCATTATCTTTACCAATCAGCAGATGTCGGCCCTCCCAGATTTTCTGACGCAGACGATCCACTTCAGCAGGTTCATTCGCCCCCGGATCCACTTGGATATCATCAATCGTGACCTCCTCTGTGGTCAGTGGTACCTCCGGGATCACCGCCATGCCTTCTCCCAGATCCTCGGCGTGTAGATTCCCTATCAGGGAAACCACCAGTTGGATCCAGTTGGTCCTCTAACGAGTTTAAGCCCGACAGTTCGGGTTTGACTAGTGTTGCCACTCTCGATAGGGATCCAGGCACTTTATCCAATGAAAAGCTTGGATTCACTTGTGGATCAGCGGGATCCGGCTGTTCGGCTTTAGCCCTCTGCAATCCTTCATCCACCGACCCTGCGTTATCTAAGGGCCGACTCTGGGGATCGTCCCCCGTCGTGGATCCAACCTCCATTGCTTAGATCTCAACCCGTCGATCCCTCTGCAGGATCTTTCGCGAAGTTGGATATGTAGGCCGATCCACCAAGGGGCCCGTTGGCTCCGCCGGGAGCTCCCCCGCCCCGAGAGATTCGATCTCGGTAGTCGCCTCGTACACCAGATTCTGCCACTCTTGTAACGACGGATTCCCACTGACACATATCCAGGTCGCCTAGGGATACCGTCCTTCGCCAACCATCGCCCGATCTCCTCATAATGGTCCAGTAATAGTCTCTTGTCGCTGACGTTCGTGACCAGGAGGTATTGTGATCGACCTGGTCCTTGGATTACTGTAGGCACCCACTTTTCGCCCAGTGTGACCCACCGTTTCTCATGTTCCACCCACTTCAACCGATCTGGCAGTTCCCAGGTTTCTCCGAGCTCGATCCAGGTCGTCTTATCCACCCTTACGATCCTTATCTTCGCCCCGTACAACGGTCGCCGACCGCTGAGCTG
>NW_003306478.1:0-3186 GCF_000142945.1 Phytophthora infestans T30-4
GTCAGCACCACAGCGGCAGCATAAAAGCGTGGCTGGCAATGGAGCTGTTTGAATCGGTGCGACGTTTCTACCATTGTGCGCCTTCCCTATGTGGACTTGAAGTTTACTGATAAGGGACCAAGAAGTGTTTCGAGCGACTCTTGAGCTTAACGCTTCCGGAAAAGCTGATGAGGTGACCGTGCGTACAACGCTGGAGGGCTCCAACAGTTCTTTGATTACTCGCATCCTGATCACCCGTACCAGCAACTTCGGCAGCTCTATCCTCTTCAAGCTTGTCTCTTCGACACTGTTGACTTCAACCCAAGCGTCCCCATCTCCAAGCGTGCTCCGATTGAGACCCGTCTCAAGATGATCTGGGCGAATCTTCGGGGTGACGGCGGTAAGCAAGGTGACCTCGGGTTCGCATTGTGGGAGCGTCTCCACTGGCTTCCGTTAGCTGGTATTGAACGAGGTCTCGCTGAAGAAACTAAAAAGGCTTGCCGCGACAAGGAACGCTTGAAGGAACTGAGAGCTGTGTTGAAGAAGCTCTTCAGTGAGCGCGATCGTCGTGCCGATCGTCTTCGTAACAAGTACCGTGAGCAGTACATGGCGTGGAGTCGTGACTCGGTTTCCTCTGGTACTTCTGGCGCGTCGTTCATTCGTCCCGAGTTGCTCTTGGAGCCGTCGAAGCCGTGGTACCCCATTGAAAACTTGTCATTCGCACCTCGGACATCTGACTGGCTTTCCGAAGTTCCGGCTCTCGACGCTCGTCAGCCATGGCGTACTGGGTGGATGAATGCGCCGCATCAGCACCCGTACAACACTACGTACTTCCCGTGCCAGCGTAATCCGGAGCTCTTCAATCCTCGTGGTACGCGTTTCGTGAATGTGTACCGAAGCGTGATTGTTGACCCGTCTCTGGATTCTACCGAACTTATTCCGACCTGGCGTTCGTTGTTTGACTCGCCACCGGGTACTTTACGTCCCGCTCTGGCTGCTGCTCCTGTTGAAGCTGGTACCGAGGATTCGCAGGGTCCGGCTTCAGCTCCAGCTGCCGAGGCTCCGGTTTCTGATGAAGAGGAGAAGGAGAGTGGTGACTCGACTTCGTTGACACTCTTGGCCACCGCGGCCAGGCACTTGGAATCGATTTGAATCCTCGCTGCACGTTCCACGACGTTCTCCAGCATCTCAGCTAACTGTTGAGGTGTCCCGCGTGACTTCGTTTTCAGTGGTTGCTCTCCGGTCGGCATTCATGTTTTCTTATTCTTAATCCACTTCCACAGCGTAATCATGTTCATGTTGTTCTTCAAATGCATATACAATTTGTTGTTGCAGTAACGTTTTTCGTCTGTTACCACAGGCTGCATCGCCCTGTGGACAGTTCACACGTGATCCAGTCACGCTAGTCTTCGTCCGCCACTTGCGCCATCTGCAGCCGATTCTCGCTCTTCTTGGCTCGCAAATAGTCGTACAGCAGACCTCCACATCTAAGTTGGATGATGGTTCCCAAGTTGGATCTTCATAGCCCACCCACTTGACTTTGTGCTCGCGTACAGCACGCTCCGTGCTCGTCGTCAGTGGTGTTCTGTCGTCGAGGATGCCCTCGACTTCATATTCACCGGCAACTTGATCTGGTTCCCAGCTGTCCTCAGGCAACAGTTCCTCATCGAAGTCGAGTCTTGCTTCATTAGTCGCGTCTAGTACCAACCGAGTGTTCGGTCGACTGTTGAACTTGTTGACAGCCTTGAGTCTCGACACATGCACTACTGAGTAGAAGCGATACCCACTTCGGTCAGGCAGTTCCAGCTCGTACGCAAACTCTTCCACCTTGCGCTTGATCCGAAAAGGTCCATGCCATCGGTGAGCTAATTTCTTCGTCAAGCCCGGTTTGACGCGTTCCATGTACAACCACGCCCGGCTCCCAATCTCAAAAAGAGATCTCGGTGGAGCTCTTGCAGGATCTTCCATCTCTGTCGAAGCTTCTGGAGGGTCCGCCGAGTGTTCGTTTCCACTTGGTTGAGGTACAGCAGCTTTTTCCAGTCGACTCAGGGCCTCATTATGCTTTTTAGCCCTTCGCTCCTTTTCTACAGCCTGATAATCTTTGGCCATAGTGAGGGCGACCTCATGTTGTCGATTGATCTCGCGCCGCCACGCCAGTGCGTCAGACTGCTTGCCGAGTCCTCGTTTGAGTGATGACGACATTGCCCTCAACGTCGACTGAGCATCCCAACCGTGAACGAGGTAGAACGGCGTTTCCTTCCTCGTAGTGGCTTGAGAAGTATTAATCGCAAATACTAGCTTCTCCGCGATTTCGTCCCAATCTTGCTGTATAGGGTCTTCCGCGTACACCCGTACGGAACCCATCACTGACTTCACCGAGCGTTCCTGCTGTCCATTAGCCTGTGGTCGATAGCTCAAAGTCGCTCGTGATCTTGACTGCATCATCTCTGCAAATGCTTGGAAAACCTCGCTAATGAAGCGTGGGTCGCGGTCGTGCCTTATTAATGATGGGGCTCCGAATCGTCGGTACACACATTCTTCGAGCACTTGGGCAGCACTCAGTGCAGTCGTATCTGACATAGCCTTGGCAATAACGAATCCCGTAAACGAGCACTGAAATAGGAGCAACGCCGTGTTGCCCCTGCGAGATTTCGGTAGTGAGATCACAAAATCCATCGAGACGATCTGGAAAGGTCGTTCGGCTAGTACGTTGCCAGGTGAGTATCCACGAAACTGTGGACGGCTTTTACTCGAGCTGCAATCTGGACAGGACTTCACGTGCTTCTCCACGTCTGCGTACAAGCCGATCCAATAATAATCGGACTTAACGCGGTGGAACGTTCTCACCACACCTTGATGTCCTCCTTCCAGCGCGTCGTGACAGTTTTGCAGGACCTCTTGAATCATCGTTGTTGGTACCACAAGCCGCAGCTTGGTCTCCTCTTGCCAACCGTGGTCGTACCGACGATTCAATCCAAGATAGTGAAGCACGCCGTCTTCTGATAACACGAACCGGTCAGCATACTTCCAGGCATCTCGAGCTTCTTTGTAACTCAGCTCTTGTGCTTGGCCCTGAAGCACCTTCTTGATGTTAAACCACTTCTGTTCCTCGTCTTGTGCCACTAGTATCCGTCTGCGTCGCTCCCGCTGTATCGCTACCGGGTCAACATCTTACGCATCGGGAAATGCCGCTGGTACAGTCTTGTG
>NW_003306479.1:0-3187 GCF_000142945.1 Phytophthora infestans T30-4
TCGCCGAGTTAGGTCGGCGCTTGTATGGCCTGCGCAGAGGATGGCCCCTCGCGGATTCAGCCCAGCCGGGACAGACGAGTGGCTCGCTTTCACTGAGTGCCGACTAATCAAGTCAGAGCACTTCTGAGGCTCTGCCGAGTTCGGCTCGGCTGAGCTCGTTCACAAAACCCTGTGCCCTCCACGAAAGGATGGACGACGGCGCGCTAGCGCTTTTACAGGTCACCGAGCGCAGAGGCTGCTCAGCTAGAAGTGTCACGGCACTCGGGTTATCCGACGCACCGGCCCACTAAGTTCGCGGGGCTTTCTTTTGCGCGTAGCGAGACTTTGGTCCTACCCGGACCGACCTAATCTCTTGGCGCTACCTACTTTAATAAATTGTGTAAAATTATTAATAATTAATACACCATTTAATATATTATTTGAAATATTTGTTATATTTAATGTTAATATTAAAAGAATTAATAATAAATATATTATTATAGTAGTAATATTTTTTATAATCAAAATTTTTTGCATATTTTGATTTTTTTTATAAAAAACTCCAAATAATAATAAAATTAATAAAATAGTTGTTAAAAAAAATTCAGGAATAATAATTTCAAAATTATTATTGAAAATTTCTTGAAAAATCATAATGTGATAAAAGAAATAAATATTTTTAAAATATTTACTTACTATATATGCTATATATTTATATAAAAATTAATTTATAAATATTTTTTTTTGATTAAAAAATAATAATAAATAAAAATGTCATTAAAAAAAATTAAAAATTTTTCTATAAATTTCGGACCACAACATCCAGCTGCGCACGGTGTTTTTCGTTTAATCTTAGAATTAAATGGGGAAGTTGTTCTGCAAGCTGATTCTCATCTGGGTCCATCACATTGGAACCCCGCCCGATTCCGCGCGCATAAAAGTTATTTCCCACTCTTGGCTGAGCGCGGGAGGGTAGATTATGTTTCCTGATGGGGCGGGGGACATGCTTATGTTTTAGCTAGTGAAAAATTATTAAATTGCGATATCCCTGTGAGAGCTCAATATATTCGAGTTTTATTTTCTGTATTGACACGTATTTTAAACCATTTATTAGCTGTTTGTTGTCATGCTTTACTATGTAGGAGCTATGACACCTTATTTTTGGGGATTTGAAGAACGTGAAAAATTAATGGAATTTTATGAAAGAGTTTCAGGTGCACGTATGCATGCAGCTTATTTTAGACCAGGTGGGGTTAATCAAGATTTACCTAAAGGATTATTAAATGATATATATATATTTTGTGATCAATTTAATACTCGATTAGATGAAATTGAGGAGATGTTAACTAATAATAGAATTTGGAAACAAAGATTAGTTGATATTGGTATTGTTTCTGCTAAGGATGCTTTAAATTTAGGTTTTAGTGGAGTAATGTTAGTGACGCTCATTGAAGCCTTGGTGGATGATATACTAGGTGAATTAAAGGGTCGTGAAGCTGTTCTGGGGGGGTACCGAGTATTCAAATGAAGATCCGAGCACTTACGACGATGACCAAGACGAGTATAATGACTTTTAGCCCATAAATACGGGTGGTGACTTCTCATTGGACGAAAATGACCGACACCTCGCCGTGGCTAATGATATTGAGCGCCGTGCAGTCGCTGAAGGCACCTACGCACGTTCAGACAGCCATTAGACGCGTGGAAACATGCCTGATCGCGAGTGTGGGTTCAATCAAGAACGACGACCGGCGACCGTGGGTTCAATCAGGACCAACGTGGTCGACGCGACTTCAACCGCGACACCCGACGTCCACATTACGGACCATGCGCTGTGTGCGGTGGCATGAGTCGCTCGGCTCATTACTGCAACAAGCGATGCAAGTTCTGCAAGCAACTCCACGATGCAGGACAATTCGAACATTTCCGCAACTTCCAAGACCTTGCCAAATTCGTGCGCACCAAAGGCACGAAGGAGGAACTCTCCCCGGAGCTCAAGGCCGTCGTTCAAGAACGCCGTTTAAACTAGACACCCCGCCAACTACAAATGAGTTGGTCCATATCGGGCTGCCACAGTTTGCCGAGCCTTTAATGGAAATAGAGTGCATCTTTGTTCTCATTGGACAGAGTAAATGACCTGGTGATTATATAACAAGTGTGAACGCGACGGAGAATGAAAAGGAGGAGTTAAATTCTTGGTGGGGGTGTTGGAGAGAGTGGAGCGTGCTGATGCTGATGAGGGCACCAGCGTGGTTTCGAGTGCAGCGCGAGACGAGCCCATGGGTCACTCCAAGATGATGAAGTTGAACCTTGGCGAGAGACAGGGGTGGTGGTCGGCCAGGAAATTCGACCGACGGATCAGAATGAGAGCTCTGGTGCAATGCGCAGTAACCGACAAGCGTACGATTTCTCCTCGACACAGGAGTGAGCGTTTGTGTGATAACGGAAACCTTTGCCAAGAAGTTGCGTCTCCGAGATGTACTTGATCACGGACGCCGTATTGACATTCAAGAAGTCAGCGAAGGCAAGATATCTACGACACGACGAGCGTGCGTTAAGATTACGCTAGGATGGGAGATGGTGTGTGAATTAGAGACGTGGGTCATGGGCGCATAGTGCAGGCATCGACGTGGTACTCGGGACCGACTTTATGATCCCCAGCCGAGATCGCGTTGAGACCTGTTTCACGGCGTGAGCGTAATTGGCGCGACATGGAGAGTTTGAATCCCACTGAATTAGAGACCAGGAAATATGAAATGACAGTAAGGAGTACGCGCTACATGTTAAAGAACGCCCACCGGAGAGTTTGGAACATACAAGGCCACGAGTGGGCGAGAATTTTCGACTAGCGAGAGCCTCAAGTTCGAAGCGAGAAAAACACGTACTGTGGGTTCGTCGAGCTGACAAGTTAATGCCGACAGTGGCGAGATTTCGGCGTGGACGGCCTCAAAGTATTCGGTTGACCAATGTGTCTGACCAAACTGTGTACCTACCAGCACACGACTCGATTTCTATGTGGGTATCAGATGGGAATTTGCCGCGAGGTGACGGCTATGTGCGTTTGGACTCCAAGAAGTACCAAGGTTGGCAAGTGCTGGCCTATGAAGGCTGAAGAGACCGCGAGCTGATCCAGCGAAAGTGTAAGATCTACGAACAATGGCTCGCAACTCAGCCTTCGGCAGTCGAGCGACCAGACTATCCAGAACCC
>NW_003306480.1:0-3188 GCF_000142945.1 Phytophthora infestans T30-4
CATGCTTCGGGTCGACCCGCTCACGGCTTCTCCCCCTTCCTGCACGCAGAGCCCCATCTTCCCAGAATATCTTCTGTTTATAACCCGTTTAAGCCTACGCTCCCCAAAATACCCGATTCGGAGGCGCGCGTTTTTCAAAGCCAATCTATGCCGTTCAGAAGACGGGTCAGTATCAACGATGCTCCGAAATTGGCATCCATCGGTGAGGCCACCCCAGGCTACCTGGACTAAATATCCTACTCAAACATCTTCCCATCTGCACGTAGGCAGTCGACACCATATCTTTGATTGCGACGGTCTATTAGAGCACGGTTTGGTTGGCTCCTCGCGTGAGGTATCTTTTTTCAGGTAGTATTTGCCGATGGTCGCCACAAACACCAATATTATGCCTTGAAATTGTTCCGCTGAACTTTTTATGATATTACTGAAGGGCAATCCACTATCTTCCGCATACATTGATCTTACGTGCATAGCTGACGTTCTTACTGGCTTATTTCCGTAGCTACTGACTGACAGAGTGGCGTAGATCCTTTCCGAGTGGCATTTACTGGTTCCGATATGTATGCCGAACATAGGAAGCCAGATGACTGTAGGATGATTATCTGATCGTATACATCTTAGACTTGAATCGAATAGTAGCTCATGTACATTAATGAAGTACTTTCGCTGCCTACTTATCAACTCGGCGTGCTTTTTTATGTGTCCGGTCCTTATCCCGCAAGGTGTATATACCACGTGCTCGTGATAGCCAGAGCATATGCATAGGGCCACTGTCGCTTTCTCGGTGCATTTGCGTCGTCGTGCTGGCTTACGGTGCTTACGCTTCTGATGTGTCATTCTATATGACCAAGCAGGTCACTAACTGGACACATGCCATACTGCAGCGATACAGGGTATGCTGAACGCGCGTCTGCTAGCAGTAGCCAACGCGATATATACGCGCGAGGTGGGTACACCTTCTAGTCATCCGCGACTCAACCGAGCTCTCATCTCGGCCATTATGAACAGGACACTAAAATACAATATTGCGTTCAGACACATCGACTTGCCACGTTCTCTGTACGGTCTGCACTGTTACGCACTGGTAGTATCTATGCCAACAGCAGCTTATTCGTCGCACGTAGTTCCCACTCAATACTGTAGCTTAAATTTGTGAGCGCCAATTAGTGAAATATACGCTATAAGAGCTGATGGTACAGATAGCATGGTTTAGCGTGTGCCCATGTGAGCGAGTGTACGTGCCATCTACCGGTGACGCGTAAGGCGTGATAGAAACACACACATTTGCCAGCGGTGGCACACTGGATTCCATATTCTATATATTTTTTTGAAGGCGCGCTAACCTTCGCCAGTGCGTCCAACACCATAGTCAGCTTACGGTATGTGCGGCCCCCAACCCCGCCCTCGTCAGTCAGTATACAAAACTATACGGGTAAGGGCTATAAGAATGTATATCCAAATCACCTGCTCTCTGCTGCTCTTTGCTCGATGTACTGACGTTCGGGCGGTCAGCATGCGATGGCGGCTGCGCCTCTTTTTCTTCTTGGGGTACCAGTCAGGACCCATCGCTTTCTTGACGTTTGCCAGGCTTTCCTGGCGGCGCACTTTGGTCGAATCAGGTGGTGGGAGCTTTTCCTCCCAGAACTCAACCGCCTTTGGGCCGTTCTCGCAGGCAATACAGCGCCGCACGATATTCTGCCCGCTGATTGTACGGATCGTACGGAGCACATAACCGTACTGCAGCTTCCCACAGCAGACACAGCGCACCCAGGAATCCGTCGTAGACCGCTGCGGGCTGAGCAGAAGCGGGTCAATCTTCGCCTCGCATTGCTTGCACACAGGGCCCACCATTTTGCAAACTGTAGCAAAATATATTGCTCTAACCAATTACTTGCGTCCAAATATTAGCCAATAGCACGGTACTGTAAGGGTGGAATTTATTCATTAGGCAAAATATTAAAATGTTTTATACTATTACTATTTGGCTTTGCCCTAATAATAATATTATCAGATTTCCAAACAAATACATACTTTACATGCAATATAAATTGACTAAAATCACTATGTACCGTGCGCGCATGCATTCGTCGGGTGCGGTGCACGTGAGCAGATAGTGCAATGACCGTGCAGCCGCGCGCCTTCATTGCACGGTGACAGTGGTGAGTGCCAGGTGAAGTAAAAAAGATATATATCACAAAGTCCCTACAAAAAGCGCTGGTCGTGAAGCCTACTTTAACATTAAAAAATAGTATCGTCTCTACCTTAGAAAATGTGTGGAAAATAGCATTGCCGAGCTCTTACAAATGCGGTCTGTGAAGCTTATATTAAGCATATTAGTACTATTAATATCGTCATTACTTTGAAAAGTGTCTGGAAAATAACATCCCAGAGCTCTTACAAAATACTGGTCTGTGAAGTCTACATTAATAATAATAAATATCTCTATTTGAAAAGTGTGCAGAGCTCTTAGAAAATAAAGCGGTTACTGTGCCCGATTTGCAGTACATACGACAGGTTTTGCGCAATAATCAAGTATCTGCTGGCTGTTTGCAACCAATCGATGCGTTTCGTGCTCGGCAGAAATGTTTACCTTACGTCCAATCGCGAGGGAGAGAGGCGGTCTGATCGTGCGACAGATCCAGTCAGTGTCGCAGGTCGGCAGGTATTGTTCAATCAGGGCGCGAGTTAATTGTGTGACGCTTTTGGAATATATTGTGTAATTTTGGACATGAGTTAGGTCCGGAGTCAGAAAGATAGGGTGGCGGTGCGGTAGAGATGGGAGGAAAGCTGATATAAGAACAGGCCGAGTGTAGACAATGCGGAAAGGGCGGGTCAAAGCAGGAAGACAGGGAGTGGCGACGGACGGATGGACAGACGGACGGGAGACAGACAGACCGCAGGTTACAGTACAAGGTTAGATTTTCTTACTCACTTCGATTTTCCCCTCCTGGTACCGAGCAACCCATCATATCTATGCGCGTGCTGTGTTTGGCGCTGATGGCGACGGCCACTGTTCTAGTACCGAGTCCTGCGTCCGGTTTGACCACGACTGTGGCTGACACGGCCCAGACGGCAACCAGCATTCTAACTCCTGTTCTAGCTGGGGAGCCGAACAAACACGTTGCAACGCGATCTTTGAGAACGCATCCGATAGACGACAGCGACGATGGCGAAGAGCGACTGCTTAA
>NW_003306481.1:0-3189 GCF_000142945.1 Phytophthora infestans T30-4
ACACTAGCGGCATTGCATACTCCATGATCGCGGTGACCAGTATTCACCATCTTGTAATCAATGCAGAGCCGGATGTCCATTCTATTTTTTTCATCACAATCACGATCGGCGATGCCCATGGACTATCTGATAAGACGATCAGTCCTGCTCGCAACAAAGCGCGCAGCAGCTCGTACAGTTTGCCGAGAAATCGTTGCGGCACGCGCCGGGCACGCTGTTTAATCGGGGCGTGCCCCTGTGTGTCGATATCGCATACGGCGCCGTAGGCTGGCGGTGGCAGTGCGTTACCACTAGCAATCAGGATGTGCTCGTGGTTCTTCAGTGTCGCGACCAGACGTTCTCGGCGATCAGTCGACAACTGAGGATCAGCAACATTAGACGCTGTGTAGTCTATTGTCGTGTTGATTTCTTCGGTCAGGTCCGTCAGGAATGCCAGCTTCTTCGCGTAGTCTTCCAAGCCAATGTTGTTAACTGGGTGTTCGTAGAAGTCATTTCTCGTATCCTCCGTTGCTTCATTTCCTTCGGTCGTTAACACTCGAGCAACCGAGATGTACGTTCCGTCCAAAGTTGCTACGGATTCTTCCCTTTGACTCGACATCGGCATCCGCTTTGATTTCAACAGTCGGTACTGGGTCCATCTCCTTCCCATCCTGGTTCTCCATCTCTGGGCCACCTGCCAAGTCTTTGTTCGCAATGTTGAATGCGCAGGCAACCGACATATTGGGTTGTTCACTTTTGTTCAGCTCCTCGCTCTGCCGCTGTCTTGACAGTTCGGCATTCGCATAAATCTTGCAATGAATACTCGGTGCCGTACTCAACACCTTCAGCGCGATGCCCGCATCTTCTGGATCAACCACCGACGTTTCGTTCGCAGATTTGGTGACACACAAGGCCGGGACAACTTCGTCATAACTGGTGACCATTTAATCCAGTGCTGTTTCTTGTCGCTTCCGTGGTCACCCCAGACTGGACACGAACACTCGTTGGCGTATGTAGAACGTATACCGGGCTCAGTAGTTCGTGTGTACGCGCTACCGAGGTTTCGTTTGCAATATTGCCCCCGCCGTGAGCTGTCGTATAAGTATCCAAAGGTTCTTCGGAGGACTGACCCATCGGCCCGAATCGCCGGCTGTTACGCCAGACGCCAGACAGGCTTTCCACTCATTCACGTTCCCTCCATGATCAGTGCCCCAGCGCTCTGCACACGCCGGACGATCACTAGAATCCACTAGCGAGTCTTCTAGAGGCCGTGCTAACACTCCACTGGGTTCTGGATAGTCCGGTCGATTAACTGCCGAAGGCTGAGCTGCAAGCAATTGCTCGTAGATTTCACATTCACGCTGAAAGAGCTCGCGGTCTCTGCAACCTTCGTAGGCCAACACTTGCCAGTCTTGGTACTTCTTGGAATCCAGCCGCACATAGCCGTCACCTCGCGGCAAATCCCCATCTGGAATCCACATCGCGATCGAGTCGTGTGCTGGTAGGTACACAGTTCGATCAGACACGTTGGCCAACCGAATGCTCTGAGGCCGTCCACGTCGAAACCTCGTCACTGACGGGATTAACTTGTTCGTTCGACGAACCCACAGTACGTGTTCTTCCAACCCGACTTGACGCTTCGCTAGTCGATATTCTCGCCACTCGTGCGCTTGAATGTCCAAACGCTCGGGTGGCCCGGCGTTGACATGGGAGCCGTACTCTTCGCTGTCGATCATGTTCTTGGTCTTGATCAGTGGGATTTGAACTTCGTGCGGTAATTGCGCCGCGCCGTGAAACAGGTCCAACCGGATCCCAAGTGGAATCATAAAGTCGGTCCCGAGTACCACGTCGACGCCTGCACTATGCGCCATTACCCACTTTGAACTCGTACACCATCCGAGCGTAATCTTGACGCATGCTCCTCGCGTCGTAGACACCTTGCCTTCGTTAATTCCTTGAATGTCAATGCGGCGTCCGTGATCGGGTACATCTCGGAGTCGCAACTTCTTGACAATGGCGTCAGTGATCACACTAACGTTCGCTCCTGTCGAGGAGGATCCTCGTTCGCTGGTCGTTCACAGCGCCTTGCACCAGAGCTCTCATTTAGATCCGTCGGTCGAATTTCTTGGTCGACCACCACCCCTGTGCTTCATTTCCTTCGGTCGTTAACACTCGAGCAACCGAGATGTACGTTCCGTCCAAAGTTGCTACGGATTCTTCCCTTGACTCGACATCGGCATCCGCTTTGATTTCAACAGTCGGTACTGGGTCCATCTCCTTCCCATCCTGGTTCTCCATCTCTGGGCCACCTGCCAAGTCTTTGTTCGCAATGTTGAATGCGCAGGCACCGACATATTGGGTTGTTCACTTTTGTTCAGCTCCTCGCTCTGGCGCTGTCTTGACAGTTCGGCATTCGCATAAATCTTGCAATGAATACTCGGTGCCGTACTCAACACCTTCAGCGCGATGCCCGCATCCTCTGGATCAACCACCGACGTCTCGTTCGCAGATTTGGTGACACACAAGGGCGGGACAACTTCGTCATAACTGGTGACACCATTTAATCCAGTGCTGTTTCTTGTCGCTTCCGTGGTCACCCCAGACTGGACACGAACACTCGTTGGCGTATGTAGAACGTATACCGGGCTCAGTAGTTCGTGTGTACGCGCTACCGAGGTTTCGTTTGCAATATTGCCCCCGCCGTGAGCTGTCGTATAAGTATCCAAAGGTTCTTCGGAGGACTGACCATCGGCCGAATCGCGGCTGTTACGCCAGACGCCAGACAGGCTTCCACTCATTCACGTTCCTCCATGATCAGTGCCCAGCGCTCTGCACACGCCGGACGATCACTAGAATCCACTAGCGAGTCTTCTAGAGGCCGTGCTAACACTCCACTGGGTTCTGGATAGTCCGGTCGATTAACTGCCGAAGGCTGAGCTGCAAGCAATTGCTCGTAGATTTCACATTCACGCTGAAAGAGCTCGCGGTCTCTGCAACCTTCGTAGGCCAACACTTGCCAGTCTTGGTACTTCTTGGAATCCAGCCGCACATAGCCGTCACCTCGCGGCAAATCCCCATCTGGAATCCACATCGCGATCGAGTCGTGTGCTGGTAGGTACACAGTTCGATCAGACACGTTGGCCAACCGAATGCTCTGAGGCCGTCCACGTCGAAACCTCGTCACTGACGGGATTAACTTGTTCGTCGACG
>NW_003306482.1:0-3190 GCF_000142945.1 Phytophthora infestans T30-4
GTGACACTGTTTATTTGCGGCGCTTTGTTCTTACGGCTAGCTTCTGCTGTACATGTACTACGATTTGGCAGCTCAGTCAGTTACCTCACTCTCAGATAATTTATTTATATTTCTACAACAAAAGAGTTGTAGTTGTTATAGTCACTGTAACTTGCAGAAACTATTATGTGCAGAGTATTATATTTTAGTATAACCTCGAAACACGCATTCCTACGTGTACGCTAAGCACCTTGCAGCTTAGGAAGCGTCTTCAGGGGCTACTTCATTTGAGAATAAGAAGCTCTGTCTGTTTAGCACTTAAATATTTAAAGCAACATGCATTATTAAAAAAATTAAAAATTAATACTTCGTAATATTAAAATGATGCCGCCTTCGGATAATGGATAGTCTTGTGCAAATCTCCATATGTGCTCTGTGAACCACATGAATTTACTGATGTAAGCTACATAATTCTGTTTTAACCAATCGAAGCCACCTTCGCTCCGCTCGGCAGCCAATGGGAAGGCTAAAAAAATCTGAGCGTTTCGTGTGACGGACGGACGGACACCGTGCTAGCATTGATACTTTAGGACTAGCTCTCTGGGCGCCCGCTCCGCGGACGCTAGGGCATGGTCGGCTGGTGTAGTGTGGGTAGACCACCTCCGCTGCGCTACGGTGGGCTTAGCGTTTCAACTTAGACCAAAGCTACATATAATTTATGTATACTGTGATATACTTATGCTACGTTCCAAAACAACACCGCACACACAACACCCTTAGTGTTCACATGTTATGGTACATATGACCAGGGTTTAGCGTGATCTGCAAGATGAGCACCATCTTATCTGGGGAGGTTTTGTCTATAATCTTATTTGAGCACATAGCTCCCAAAATGACACCAATCAGAGGCGCGCGTGGTTGCAAATGTAATATACGCTGTGCGGAAAACGGGTCAGTACCAATGATGATCCCAAATTGGCATAGATAGGTGAGGAATCCCAGTGTAGCTGGCGTAAATACGCCTGCTCAAACATATTACCATCCGCATGTCATCGCCGTGAGTGTAACGGGGTACGTAGCCCTAAGTGTACCCTGGTTACATGAAGTGTGACACTTCACACTTCAGGAGTATGACACGTCGTACTCCGAAATATTTGGTACAAGGTACCAAAGTCGTCAAAGCCAACCATTGGTTAAATGACATTGTATTTCTATAGGTAACTTATCGTTTGTATTAAACCCAAACTTAACCTACCTATAAATATACTCAGTTTACAATCTACCTTATTTAGGTCACTTCGCTCTCTTTAAATTAAAGAGGGGACCTGTGAACTGCCGTTCACTGAGAGTTTGTATACTCTCGGAAGATAACTTCCTCTAGCGCAAGGTGCTGTGTGACCCCGTCACACTTGGTAGCACTTGTATGTCAATCCACGCCACCGCGGGTAGACTACCTGAACTCCTCCGAAGCTCGTTGCCATGGATAGGAACGACTTCTCCCATATGAACGACTCTCAGTTCGAGTCGGTTCGGAAGATGGCAGGCATCTTCGGGATGGAGGCCCTGCAGAGCCTGGTGGTATCAACACCGGCTGAGCAGCTCGAGCGCGTCAATGCATTCGACGCGTACGAGCAGGGCCTCATCGCGCATGTGCGGGAGAACCTGCAGGCTCCGGCGGCGGAAGCAAACCCGCCTCACCCGAAGCCAATACGGCTGAAGGTAAAGCCGTATGAAGGGAAGGAAGGCGAGAACCTTCACTTCTGGGTCCGAGAAGTAGAGCTCGCGATGGACGCGGCTCTGATCTCGACCGAGCAACTGCGTGTTGCTTTTGCACTCTCCAACCTTAGCGGTCGTGCTAAGAGTTGGGTGTACACTCGGGAAGCGACATCCCCTGGATGTTTCACATCCTGGGCTCAGCTGTGCGAACAGCTCCGAGCCGCGTTCCTCCCGGCGAACTACGAGTACCGCCAGCGTTCGCGCTTCCTCGCGTGTAAACAAGGAAGACGCGAACTGCACGAGTATGTGCAAGAGATACGGGAGCTCACGGCGTCCCTAGTGGGAAACCCACTCAATGAACACATCAAGATGACTGTGTTCATGGACGGCCTTCGAGTGGGCCCCGCACGCACTCAGCTGTTCCGGGTGCAGGCAAACACCCTTGAAGAGGCGATTCAAGTGGCTCTTCAAGAAGAATACAGCCATCGCCAGGCGCGTACGCCGGCCTCAGCGTGGCCTGGGAGTTCCTTGTCGGCTCCCGGTCGAACAAGCCCCAACGGACCAGTTCCCATGGAGCTCGGGTCCGCCGAACAGCGTGACATCCGCTGCTTCGGCTGTGGGAAGATGGGCCACTTCAAGCGCGACTGTCCCGCGGAAAGACTCCGCAGACGGTCCTTCCCCAAGCCCGTCCTCAAGGGTCGCTGGCAGAAGCCAGGATCCCGGGGACAGGGGAACGCAGGGAACCAGTAGGGGCGGGGCGCCCTACTGGGGAAGAACTAAGTCTTCGTGATGGGTGCGCGGGTGGCGCGTACCACGGGGACTTAGCCCCTGAGAGTCTTCGCACTCTCGAATCGGCGAAGAGCAGCGGCGGGTTGCTCGTAGTACACGGATGTGTACGGGGGTACGATCACCCCTTTAGAATCTTGATTGACTCTGGGGCGTCGAAGAATTTCGCACGCCGCCAGACGGTTGCTCGTAACAGCAACAAGTTGTCCGAAGCTTTGCGAGAAAGCAAGGGCAACGGGACGGTGTCAGTGCGACTGGCCGACGGGAAGGTCGTCACTGTCCCCAACGTCCAAGTGGATCTGGCTGTCAAGTTTGAAGACTTTGACAGCCTCGAACAGTTCACTGTTCTCGATATGGATCCATATGATATGATCCTGGGCATGCCCTGGCTTGAGAAGCACGAGCCCTGGATCGACTGTCGAGGCAAGGCAATCGGTGCCAGCCGCCCTGCGCAGTCCGACAGAGCATTGGTGAGTCATGTTCCCACCTCTGTCAGGACCCGGGGCGCCCGCGAGGGCTGCCAGGGTACCAAAGCATCCGGCAGATGCTTGGGAGTCGTCGACGTATATGACGACTCCGAGGATGTTTTGATGGTGGCCGCGCCCAGAAGAGGCGCCGGCCAAGTGGGTAACTTAGGTCCACAGGCGGGTAACTTAGTTCCGCAGACAGCTGCAGCTGTCATGAACACTGAGAACAGCGTGTTCAGAGT
>NW_003306483.1:0-3192 GCF_000142945.1 Phytophthora infestans T30-4
CGATTGCAAGTCTTGAAGTGCGGAAAGTCGCATGTCAGCATCGTGAGCTGTTGCAGACTGCATCGCTGTACAGTAGTGGCGGAGGACTCATGCCACGCACACGCGCATGTCGTACTGTGGGCGTCGGTTGTCGCGGTTGAGTCACGTCGACGCGTTGGTCCTGATTGAACCCACGGTCACACTCGGCGATCTTGATTGAAGCCATTATCGCGATCAGGCATGTTTCCACGTGGTGACGGTTGTCTGAACGTGCGTAGGTGCCTTCAGCAGCTGCACGGCGCTCATTTTCGTTAGCCGCGGCGAGGTATCGGTCGTTTTCGTCCAATGAGAAATCACCGTCCGTATTATCAGGCTGAAAGTCGTTGTACTCATCTTGGACATCGTCGTAAGCGTTCGGATCTTCGTTTGAATACTCGGTGCCTCCCTGAGCAGCTTCACGACCTTCTAATTCAGCTAGTAGGTCGTCCACCGTGGCTTCAATGAGTGTCACTCTTGGTTTGTTGCGGTTGTCATCGCGGCGACGGTCATCACGCCGGTTGTTGCGGGCGTACCCATCGTCGCGTCGCGTATCACGACTCTTGGAGTATCGGTACTCACTGTCACGCTTGGCCATTCTCTCCTTGCCCTTGAGAACATCTTCGATGATCTCTTCGAGCTCGTGAATGTCGGCGACTCGAGCGTGGTAGAGACTCTCCGCTAGCTTGTCATCGTCGCATGTTGCCAGGAACTGTTGTACGTGTTCTTTCGCGTCGCGACCACTCTTCTCAAAGTGTAGACGGGCGGTCCGAGCGTAGCCATTCAGCCTGTTTATGTAGTCGCACAGATGTTCATTACGTTCCCGCTTGGCGGAGTAGTAACGCGACAGTGCCGTCTGCGTGAACTGCGAGCAGTAGTAGCGGATGAACGCATCGCTCAACAGCTTCCACTTGCGCTTCGTCTTCTTCGGAAGTTGACGGAACCAATGAATGGCTCCGTCCCGGAGACTTAGCTCAAATGGGATGCACCATTTATCGGCATCTGTGTGGGTTCCAGTCATTTCATAGACGAACCCACGGAGCCACTGCATACAGTTCTCGCTCTTGTTGCGAGAGCCTGAGAACGGCGTGATGCGATCCAGCGGTCGGTGCGAAGCCATTTCAATCCTTGGTGTCGGGTCTACGTCGTTCAGCGTCGCTAGCTCATTCATCGGACGCATCAACTCGAGTTGAGGATCTTCCTCCTCGAATGTACGCACCAAAATATCATCATCACTGGACGAACCATCGCTGTCGCCTTTGGAAGCTCGCGCACCGCCTCGGCGACCGAACGAACCTTCGTTACTTGCGTAAATACGTTGCATACGGCTCTCCGAACGTGGCGTAACCATGTGCGAGTCTTGAAAGTACGGTGAAGCTTCGGTAGTGCCAAAGGCACCACGCTCAGCTTCACGCTTGGTCGGAGGAGTACGAACGAGTCGTTGGGGCGTCGGCGGCAGTGGAATCTTAGACGGATCTTCATCTTGAATCATCGGTCGACTCACAGGCTGCTTTCCGGCATTGATGCCAACAGCGCCAAACGCCTTCCGAAGCTTCTTCTTCCATTTCTGGAGAGCAGCTCCGGCTTCATGTGGACTACAATCCTGGAGCGACATCGTCGATGGGTACGTCTCGTTCTCGAACCCCAGCGACAACAGTAGCGAAACTGAATCCTCGGCAACTTGACTAGTCGAAACCGAGTTGACTGGGTATTGAAGTTCCTGCGCAAGCGCAGGCCAGTCGGCCTTTTTCTTGGGGATGGGCTTGAACAGCTGCATCCACTCATCATTCTGCATCAGCGCTTGTACGCGGTCGAAAACGCGCTTGGCGGCTGGTGTATCACCGTTGATAGGTGGGCGAGGTGCCTTCAGCAGTGCTGAATGCTTTGCACTCGCCACCGAAGGTTTAAACCCTCGGTCCCATCGTCATAATCATCATAGGCCGGTTCCGGTCCCGCAACATCATCGAGCTCGTCGGCGAGGTTCCTCGAAAGGGACTTGGTCGCCCCGCTCAGCCCCGATGATAGCGTGGCCGTCTCCGGCGTCGCTGCGCCTGGCTCTGGAGCCGGCGTTTTATCTTCGTAATCTTCATAATCGTGGGCGTCAGGACCGATGTCCGCTTCGTCGTCGAAGCTCACTGAAAGCTCGGTGGCGGCTGCAAAGCGCGCAGCCGGGCTTGAACTCTCGTTGCGAGCCCCGCCAGACTTGGCAGGCGTAACTGGTACCGTCGGTTGTCCTTTCGCCATGTTTCTTGTCTTTTTCTTGTTCTTCTTCTCTTGGTAGCTCGTAAACTGGAAAGCCATACAAACAGTTCACAATGGTCACAATCTGTTCCCGGGTCGCGGCACCAGTTGTGGTGTTGGAATTCCCACGTGAACTCTAGCTACAGATGTAGTTAGGATGTTCCCACAACAATACGTCTACTAGGGTAGTAAACGATCGTTCGGGCGGACCTGAAGACCCCAGTTCTGCCCTTGCACCGGGACAAACTGGACCTTGTAAACTACTTATATAGGCCAACCAGTAAAATATGAACACGCTACTAGCACGAGCAAAGCTAGCAGGTGTTTTGAATCCTCGTGGTCCCAACAGCGGAAGGGTACCAGGCACGGGTAAGCCTTTTACGAGATCACCGAGTGTTCAACACTCGGCTGGAAGAAATAAAAGGGAGGCAAAGACAATTTGGCTGAGCTTTTCAAGTCTAAGTACAATAGCTTTGCTGCAAGAGAAGTTTTTAACTGTGACGAAACTGCGATTTACTTTGACGCATCGCCGGGCAAGATACTATCCGAAAGGGGTCAGTCGTCATCTATACCAGCTCATCAAAAACATTCTGCTCGATTGACGGCTGTATGCACTATCTACGCGGATGGCGTGAAGCATTAACTGCTCTATATCGTGGAGAGCAAATCGGCATCATGGAGAGAGAAGAGTTGCCTTCATACCCCGACAGAACATATTTAATCTATTTTATTATTTAAATGTGCTGGTTATTCACTAACTGACATGAGCCACGGTAATGGTTGTTAGGACATGAGTATATTGCTCAGACTAAAGCCTGGATGGATGCCCGCGTATGGAAGTGTTACCTACGCTCACTACTGCAGCAGCACGCTACACGCTCTTCTTAACTACTCATAGATAACTCAGAGTGTATGTCTCGGGCGAGTCTGAGGCAA
>NW_003306484.1:0-3192 GCF_000142945.1 Phytophthora infestans T30-4
ATAGAGATATATATCTACATATACAGATATATCTATATACATATATGTAGACGCGTATACATATATATATACATATATATATATATATATATATATATACACATATATATATACATATATATATAGACATATACATAGCGACAGATATATATATCTAGAGAGGGAGGAATGTGATATACATATCTACCGGTATCGATATATGTATATACACCGATATCCGGTAGACATCGGTATATCCGTATACGAGTACAGCTACTCCTACAGTAGTCTACATCGCGGTGTCGCGATATCAGTCGAAGAAGATCCTCGCACCCGCGCAATCCACGTCGTCGCCGTTAGTTGACTGGACACACCGAACGCTGATCGCTCCAGCACAGCCACACTCGACTGTGGCTAACTACGCGCCGAAACCCCAGCGCGACCCGCTGACAAGGCAGCGGTATCCGACTTTGTCCTTCATCGCCAATCGGTTACCCGATTCGTCCGTGACGCGCTACAACTCGCGGTTGACAAGCAGAAGGAAAACGCTGACAAACGTGGCCGCAAGAACACAAGTGCATTCAAGATTGGTGAGCGTGTATTACTCTCAACGGATGGAATTCGTACCTCTGCTATTATGAACCTAGGCGCGAGCAAACTCGCGCCGCGCTACATTGGGCCATTCAAAGTACTACGAGTTATGGGTGATGCCTACACGCTAGACATCCCTACGTCGCTACGACTACACCCGACGTTCTACGTCGGGCGGCTTAAGAAGTATCTTCCCGCGATGATCCCGGAGGCGGAGCAGGAGCATGCGTTGAGCGGCCCTCGCGATGAGCCTGTCGAGCCAGCGTCCCATCTGTCCCAGTTCCCCGCTCGCGCGGAAGAGCTCCAGCCCTCGGTCGGCCCAAACACCTGCGCCTCCAGACTACGCAGTCGCTGCAAGAGTTCACGATTCGCCTCGGCGTTCCGAGAGCTCTCAGCCGCCCGCTCGGCCTCCTCCTGTACGACCCAAGAAGTGTTCAGCGCTGCTCAACGTCGTCCTGGTCAACAGGTCGCGTCGAATTCCACCGCGACGGTCCTCCGCCCATCGTTGACTCGATAAGATACGTGCTGGATCGTGGGCCGTATGTTGATCACGAGATCCTCCCCACGCGCGTCACTGCGACCGAGTGCGTGCGGCAAAACAGAGGCGGCTCCGCGCGCGCGCGGAAGATATAGAGTAGCGATGGCTCGGTTTCAGACGTGGCTGAATGACAGCGTGGGAGCCTCGCGCCAACTTGCTTGCGTGACGTTCTGAGTGTGCGTCCACGAACTAGGAACTCCAGCCTGAATTCAAAACGCGGCCGCGAGCGAACTTCGTGGCGATGGAGAAACAGCATGTGATTTTACGCGCGCCCCCGAAGAGAACGTCGAATGCGCCGGAGACGGGCTCCGTCGCGAACGCTATCGGCGCGAGCCGCCGCGAATAGCCGCCTGGGTGAGCTCGGAGAGTGAGCGCTTATACTTCTCGATCCAAGCGTGTTCGGTCGGCATGAGCGGATACTCGACAATATGCTGATCCCACTCAGCTTGCTTCGGGCGTTCGCAGATGTCACACGAACTGCAACCTTCGCGTACGTTGACATAGCACAAACGGGCTTCAGTCCAAGCGTCGTCGCAGACTTTCAGGCGCAGATCACCGAGTGAATGCTCGGCTTGTAGGGCTTCGCGATCACCGAGCCAGCCGACGACACTTTCTCCGGCCTCTTGCATCCGATTCCACCGCTGGATGAATGCGCACCATGATCTCTGCAAAGCTTCATACGACGCGCCGTCGAGTGTTTTGTTCCGGAGACGCCTGAAGCGCCGAAAGAGGTCCTGCATGGTGTCCAGCGCGTCCGGGGTCACCGCCCCGGACAAGTCGTACAGCGCCCACGGCTTCATATCCTCGTTCATCACGCCGGGCCGAACCCCAAGTCGACTCACGCTCTCGGGTGCGATATCAGCGGTCCACCCACTGTTCAGCGTCGTCGCCGACGCTGGAGCCGTCCGCGTTGTTCCGCTTCCTGTCTGGTTCGCCGCCCCCGTCTGCTGCGCCATGTTGTTCTCGTCCGCGCAAGTTGTATTGTACTGCTCCTGGGCTTCGCAGGAGCTCCCGCCCGTCAAGTTCTCAAGCGCTCTCGTCTCCGCCATTTCCCAGTTTTTCCCGATTGTTCTCCGAAGCGCACCCCCGTTAGGTGATTGCTGTCTTAAGAGGGGGGTGATGTAATGGGCCCTCCCAAGTTACATATGTAGGTAGTTTTATAGGTTCTTTGTAGTGGTTCACACCATTACATAAGTAGGTAGATTCGCATTACAACAGTAGGTGCAGCAGCAGAACTGCCGTCATCTTATTGGTTGAAATATGGGAAGCCAGACCCATAATCAACCAATAAGGAGCTGACGTGTATTTGAGTGGTCAGGGCAAGCTGCCCTGGACCTAAATAAAAACAGAGTTGATTTTCCTTCAGACTAAGTACTTGGTTTCAGTATCACTGAACTTGTACGCTTCCTCATCACTACGTGTAAGCAAGTAACGGACACCCCAGGCCCGTTACAAGCAGAGCGACAAAAGGACAAGGCGCAAAGACTAAAATCACATTTGAGCACGAATTGGTCACCTTCATGAAAGACGTCCGTCGGGATGAAGAGGTAAATGTGTTTTGTTATATTATTTATTGCAGATTCTAACGTGTAGATATAGTATTTGTGTACTGGAGGCATGTTCGAGTATATGAAGATGGAGCAGGGGGCTTGGCTGGAGCAGTATTTAGCCGATAAATCATCTCCTGAGCGCGTATTGAGCGCGTTGATGCGTATGTGCCAGCGGTTCGCAGCTTGGTAAGCATCTCGTTTTCCAATATGTTGGTTTAATCAAACGTTCTAGCAATTTATTCTCTTTTATTTGTCTTTTTAATCAATATTTATTGCTTACGTATTTTTCTTAATGTTATAGCCATGGTTTTTTTGTACAGAACGCGCAATTTACTAAAAAGGATGAAGATGCACTACAAGAAATCCACTTGAGCTATGACATAGAGTTTTGGAAACAGCATTCTCACGCCCAGCAATCTGTCAGTATCGACGTGACAGCGATCTATTCAGACACAACACTTAACGAGAATTCAAACAAGACAGCGCCATCCGCGCAAGCATGCCCAGCTAGATGTGAGTGCAACGAGAGCATGA
>NW_003306485.1:0-3193 GCF_000142945.1 Phytophthora infestans T30-4
TGACGGTTGTCTGAACGTGCGTAGGTGCCTTCAGCAGCTGCACGGCGCTCATTTTCGTTAGCAGCGGCGAGGTATCGGTCGTTTTCGTCCAATGAGAAATCACCGTCCGTATTATCAGGCTGAAAGTCGTTGTACTCATCTTGGACATCGTCGTAAGCGTTCGGATCTTCGTTTGAATACTCGGTGCCTCCCTGAGCAGCTTCACGACCTTCTAATTCAGCTAGTAGGTCGTCCACCGTAGCTTCAATGAGTGTCACTCTTGGTTTGTTGCGGTTGTCATCGCGGCGACGGTCATCACGCCGGTTGTTGCGGGCGTACCCATCGTCGCGTCGCGTATCACGACTCTTAGAGTATCGGTACTCACTGTCACGCTTGCCATTCTCTCCTTGCCCTTGAGAACATCTTCGACGATCTCTTCGAGCTCGTGA
Source organism: Phytophthora infestans T30-4 (assembly GCF_000142945.1). Classification (NCBI taxonomy): domain Eukaryota; phylum Oomycota; class Peronosporomycetes; order Peronosporales; family Peronosporaceae; genus Phytophthora; species Phytophthora infestans. Next base: position 429 of record NW_003306485.1, read on the forward strand.
ATGTCGGCGACTCGAGCGTGGTAGAGACTTTCCGCTAGTTTGTCATCGTCGCATGTTGCCAGGAACTGCTGTACGTGTTCTTTCGCGTCGCGACCACTCTTCTCAAAGTGTAGACGGGCGGTCCGAGCGTAGCCATTCAGCCTGTTTATGTAGTCGCACAGATGTTCATTACGTTCCCGCTTGGCGGAGTAGTAACGCGACAGTGCCGTCTGCGTGAACTGCGAGCAGTAGTAGCGGATGAACGCATCGCTCAACAGCTTCCACTTGCGCTTCGTCTTCTTCGGAAGTTGACGGAACCAATGAATGGCTCCGTCCCGGAGACTTAGCTCAAATGGAATGCACCATTTATCGGCATCTGTGTGGGTTCCAGTCATTTCATAGACGAACCCACGGAGCCACTGCATACAGTTCTCGCTCTTGTTGCGAGAGCCTGAGAACCGCGTGATGCGATCCAGCGGTCGGTGCGAAGCCATTTCAATCCTCGGTGTCGGGTCTACGTCGTTCAGCGTCGCTAGCTCATTCATTCTGACGCATCAACTCGAGTTGAGGATCTTCCTCGTCGAATGTACGCCACCAAAATGTCATCGTCACTGGGACGAATCATCGCTGTCGACTTGACGACGTCCGGGCACCACCTTTGGGGGCTCGCGCACCGCCTCGGCGACCGAACGAACTCTCGTTACTGCGTAAATGCGTTGCATACGGCTCTCCGAACGTGGCGTACCATGTGCGAGTCTTGAAAGTACGGTGAAGCTTCGGTAGTGCCAAAGGCACCACGCTCAGCTCCACGCTTGGTCGGAGGAGTACGAACGAGTCGTTGGGGCGTCGGCGGCAGTGGAATCTTAGACGGATCTTCATCTTGAATCATCGGTCGACTCACAGGCTGCTTTCCGGCATTGATGCCAACAGCGCCAAACGCCTTCCGAGAGCTTCTTCTTCCATTTCTGGAGAGCAGCTCCGGCTTCATGTGACTACGAAGGGACGACGAGTAGCGGGGGCGCTGGGAGCGGGCGGCGAACACGCCCTCACTCTCGACCCCAGCGACAACAGTAGCGAAACTGAATCCTCGGCAACTTGACTAGTCGAAACCGAGTTGACTGGGTATTGAAGTTCCTGCGCAAGCGCAGGCCAGTCGGCTTTTTTCTTGGGGATGGGCTTGAACAGCTGCATCCACTCATCATTCTGCATCAGCGCTTGTACGCGGTCGAAAACGCGCTTGGCGGCTGGTGTATCACCGTTGATAGGTGGGCGAGGTGCCTTCAGCAGTGCTGAATGCTTTGCACTTGCCACCGAAGGTTTAGAACCCTCGGTCCCATCGTCATAATCATCGTAGGCTGGTTCTGGTCCCGCAACATCATCGAGCTCGTCGGCGAGGTTCCTCGAAAGGGACCTGGTCGCCCCGCTCAGCCCCGATGATAGCGTGGCCGTCTCCGGCGTCGCTGCGCCTGGCTCTGGAGCCGGCGTCTTGTCTTCGTAATCTTCATAATCGTGGGCGTCAGGACCGATGTCCGCTTCGTCGTCGAAGCTCACTGAAAGCTCGGTGGCGGCTGCAAAGCGCGCAGCCGGGCTTGAACTCTCGTTGCGAGCCCCGCCAGACTTGGCAGGCGTAACTGGTACCGTCGGTTGTCCTTTCGCCATATTTCTTGTATTTTTCTTGTTCTTCTTCTCTTGGTAGCTCGTAACCTGGAAGGCCATACAAACAGTTCACAATGGTCACAATCTGTTCCCGGGTCGCGGCACCAGTTGTGGTGTTGGAAATCCCACGTGAACTCTAGCTACAGATGTAGTTAGGATGTTCCCACAACAATACGTCTACTAGAATAGTAAGCGATCGTTCGGGCGGACCTGAAGACCCCAGTTCTGCCCTTGCACCGGGACAAACTGGACCTTGTAAACTACTTATATAGGCCAACCAGTAAAATAAGAGCACGCTACTAGCACGAGCAAAGCTAGCAGGTGTTTTGAATCCTCGTGGTCCCAACAGCGGAAGGGTACCAGGCACGGGTAAGCCTCTTACGAGATCACCGAGTGTTCAACACTCGGCTGGAAGAAATAAAAGGGAGGCAATTCAAGCACTCCCAGTCGTGCAAATAGGCAACAATAAGCCGTCACGTAAAACCTCCCGATAATAATCGGCCAATACACAAAGTCTCTTGGCCTTGCCGGATGAACCCTCGCTACAGAGCTTCGAGTTCACCGACAGGCATAACACACTCAAACAAGCTTGACCAGACGCTTATCTTGAAGCCGGACGTCGCTCTGTGTGCTTGAGTGGAAATTCTGTTCTGTATTTAAGCTTACCCTTTCGGGTCTATTCCTAATAAGAAGTCCTAATCAAGTATACAAATATCAAGTGAACAATGATCCGTTATGGATCTTCTTGCATGCCAAGCGTCGTCTGCACTGTCGCATGAGCATCTTCAACGGTCCGCGCCCTGTCCCAGACGGTGAAAAGGCCTTCCAAGGGTCGCTGAGTCTTCTGCGAGCTCATCCCAACCGCCACTGAGGGTTCGTACCGTAGATGGTCCGCTGAATGCGAATCCGGCCAGGCCATTATTAATAATAAGGACAGCCTGGATTCAGTGACATATGCCCGTATCCAATACTCGTTGAACGTTCGGAGGTGACGCCGTCGAGTCCCTGGCACCTTGGCGTCTCCGTACATCACCTGACCGAGGGTTCGTCGCTTGAACATCTTGGGCGGTGTCACGTCTTTGTCGACGGGTGATAATAATGCAACTACGGAGAAATCACTACACCACATT